>NW_019238862.1:0-98957 GCF_002742605.1 Olea europaea var. sylvestris
TTAATTTAACAATCGTTGGATAAATTAATTAATTGGATTTGTTATTTATATTTTCGAATTAATTAATTGGATTAATTAATTTAATTAATTGGATTAATTAATTATTGGACCGGACCGGGCCGAGCCTGTTTGGGTTTATGTAAATACATAACTAGGGTTTGAGGTCCATTATGGTTTTCATTATTCTTGCTGGCACAAGAGAAAACCCTAGAGGCTGCAATCATATTCTCTGTGTGGATCACCATTGGAGGCTGGACAATTGGACAGCTGTGGTGGCGAACCAAGGTTGTGGAACAAAAAGAAAAGCAAAAGGATTGCAGATCTGAAAAAGGTATAATCTTATCACAATTTCTATCTAAACACAAAGGCGATTCTTGGTGGGAATCGAAAATTATTTTAAATTTCGCTGTGCATGTATAAGTAGATTCCCAACAGAAGCAAGGTTCTTACTGATTAAACTTTGCTATTTGAACACCGATTTTTGACACGTTGTTTAACACTTGCATTGTTGTCAAGTGTCAATTGAGTGGAAAAACTGTTTGAAATTTAAACTGTCCAATAGGGTAATGTCATATGGCAAAATGTAAACTAAAGTGTACACCGTAGCGTACATGTCGCGAGGTTCTTACCGATTGAAATTTCCTCTTTGTACTCTGATTTTTGACAAGTTGTTGAACACTTGCACTATTTTAAAGTGTTAATTGGATGGGAAAACTGTTTGAAATTTAAACTGTCCAACAAGGTATTGTCACATTGTAAAGTGTAAACTAAAGTGTACACCATAGTGTACATGTAGCAAGGTCCTTATCGATTGACCATTTCTAATTGTACACTGATTTTTGACATGTTGTTTGACGCATGCATTATTTTCAAGCGTCTATTGGATGGGAAAACTATTTGAAATTTAAACTACCCAATAGGGTTATGACGCATGGTAAAGTGTAAACTAAAGTGTACACCATAGTGTACATGTAGCAAGGTTCTTACCGATTGAACTTTGCTATTTTTACGCTGATTTTTGACACGTTGTTTGACACTTGCATTGTTGTCAAGTGTCAATAGGTTGGGAAAACTGTTTGAAATTTAAACTGTCCAACAGGGTAATGTCACGTGGCAAATTGTAAATAAAAGTGTACACCATAGTGTACATGTTGCAAGGTCCATACAGATTGAACCTTGCTATTTGTACACTAATTTTTGACACGTTATTTAACATTTGCATTGTTGTCAAGTGTCAATTGGATGGCAAAACTGTTTGAAATTTAAACTGTCCAAAAGGGATATGTCATGTGGCAAAGTGTATATTAAAGTGTACAGCATGGTGTACATGAAGCAAGGTTTTTACCGATTGAACATTGCTATTTGTACACTGATTTTTCACAAGTTTGACACTTGCATTACTGTCAAGTGTCAAATGGATGGGAAAACTATTTGAAATTTAAACTGTCCAACAGGGGAATGTCATGTGATAAAGTGTAAACTAAAGTGTACAACATAGTGTAAAATGTTGTGAGGTTCTTATCGATTGAACTTTGCGATTTGCACGCTTATTTTTAACACGTTGTTTAACACTTACATTGTTGTCAAGTTTCAATTGGATTGGAAAACTATTTGAAATTTAAACTGACCAACACGTTAATATCACGCGGCGAAGGGTAAATTAAATTGTACACCATAGTGTGCATGTGGCAAGGTTCTTACCGATTGAACTTTGCTATTTGTACACTAATTTTTGACATGTTGTTTAGCACATGCATTTTTGTCAAGTGTCAACTGGATGGGAAAATTGCTTGAAATTTAAATTGTCTAGCAGGGTAAAGTCACGTGGCAAAGTATTAACTGAAGTGTACACCATAGTGTACATGTAGCAAATTTCTTACCGATTGAACTTTGCTATTTGTACACTGATTTTGACACGTTGTTTAACACTTGTATTGTTGTAATGGGTCAATAGGATGGGAAAACTGTTTGAAATTTAAACTGTCCAACATGATAATGTCACATGGTAAAGTGTAAACTAAAGTATACACCATAGCGTAAATGTAGCAAGGTCCTTACCGATTAAACTATGCTATTTGTGCACTGATTTTTGACACGTTGTTTGACACTTGCATTGTTGTCAAGTGTCAAATGGTTGTGAAAATAGTTTGGAATTTAAACAATCCAACAGGATAATGTCACGTGGCAAGGTATAAACTAATGTGTACACCATAGTGTACAGGAAGCAAGGTTCTTACCGATTGAACTTTGCTATTTGTACACTGATTTTTAACATGTTGTTTGACACTTGCATTGCTGTCAAGTGTCTATCGGATGAGAAAACTGTTTGAAATTTAAACTATCCGACAGAGTAATGTCATATGGTAAAGTGTAAACTAAAGTGTAAAACATAGTGTAAATGTCGCGAGGTTCTTACCGATTGAACTTTACTATTTGTACATAGCTTTTAACACGTTGTTTGACACTTGAATTGTTGTTAAGTGTCAATTCGATTGTAAAACTATTTGAAATTTAAACTGTCCAACAGGTTAATGTCACGTGGCAAGGTGTAAATTAAAATGTACACCATAGTGTACATACAGCAAGGTTCTTACCGATTGAATTTTGCTATCTGTACACTAATTTTTAACACGTTATTCGACACTTCTGTTGTTGCCAAGTGTCAATTGGATGGGAAAACTTTTTGAAATTTAAACTGTCCAGCTGGGTAATGCCACGTGGTATAGTGTAAACTAAAGTATACACCATAGGGTGCATGTAGCATGGTCCTTATCGATTGAACTTTGCTATTTGTACACTGATTTTAAACACGTTGTTAGACACTTGCATTGTTGTCAAGTGTCAATTGGATGGAAAAACTATTTGAAATTTAAACTATCTAATAGAGTAATGTCACGTGGCAAAGTGTAAACTAAAGTGTACACCATAGTGTACATATAGCAAGGTTCTTACCGATTGAACTTTGCTATTGGTACACTGACTTTTAACACGTTGTTTGACACTTGAATTGTTATCAAGTTTCAATTGGATGGAAAAACTATTTGAAATTTAAACTGTCCAACGGGGATATGTCACGTGGCAAAGTATAAACTAAAGTGTACACCATAATGTACATGAAGCGAGGTTCTTACTGATTGAACTTTGCAATTTGTACACTGATTTTTGACACACTGTATGACACTTGCATTTGCCAAGTCACAATTGGATGGAAAAACTGTTTTAAATTTAAACTGTCCAACAGGGTAATGTGACGTGGCAAAGTGTAAGCTAAAGTGTAAACCATAGTGTACATGTCGCGAGGTTCTTGCCGATTAAGCTTTGCAATTTGTACAATGATTTTTGACACGTTGTTTGACACTTGTATTTTTGTCAAATGTTAATTGGACGATAAAACTATTTGAAATTTAGACTGTCCAATAGGATAATGTCATGTGACAAAGTGTAAACTAAATTGTACACCATAGTGTACATATCGTAAGGTTCTTACCGATTGAACTTTGTCATTTGTACACTGATTTTTGACATGTTGTTTGACACTTGCAATGTTATCAAGTGTCAATTCAATGGGAAAAATATTTGAAATTTAAGCTGTCCTACAGGGATATGTCGCGTGGCCAAGTGTAAACTAAAGTGTACACCGTAGTGTACATGATGGAAGGTTCTTACCGATTGAACTTTGTTATTTGTGCACCGATTTTTGGCACGTTGTCTGACTCTTGCATTGTTTTCAAGTGTCAATTGGATGGGAAAACTATTTGAAATTTAAACTTTTCAACTGGGTAATGTCACTTGGCAAAGTGTAAACTAAAGTGTACACTGTAGTGCACATGTCGCGAGGTTCTTACCGATTGAACTTTGCTATTTGTACACTGATTTTTGACACGTTGTTGAACACTTGCACTGTTTTCAAGTGTCAATTGGATGGGAAAAATGTTTGAAATTTAAACTATCCAACAAGGTAATGTCACGTGGGAAAGTGTAAACTAAAGTGTACATGTAGCAAGGTCCTTACCAATTGAACGTTACCATTTGTACACTAATTTTTGACATTTTGTTTGACGCATGCATTGTTTTTAAGTGTCAATTGGACGGGAAAACTCTTTGAAATTTAAACTATCTAATAGGGTTCTATCACTTGGTAAAGTGTAAACTAAAGTGTACACCATAGTGTACATGTAGCAAGATTCTTACCGATTGAACTTTGCCATTTGTACGTTGATTTTTGACACGTTTGTTTCACACTTGCATTGTTGTCAAGTGTCAATAGGATCGAAAAACTGTTTGAAATTTAAACTGTCCAACAAGGTAATGTCACGTGGCAAAGTGTAAGCAAAAGTGTACATCATAGTGTACATGTTGCAAGGTCCTTATGGATTAAACCTTGCTATTCGTACACTGATTTTTGACACGTTGTTTGACACTTGCATTATTGTCAAGTATCAATTGGATGGGAAAACTGTTTGAAATTTAAATTGTCCAAAAGGAATACGTCATGTGGCAAGGTATAAATTAAAGTATACAGCATGGTGTACATGAAGCAAGGTTTTTACCGATTGAACATTGCTATTTGTACACTAATTTTTGACACGTTTGACGCATGCATTATTATCAAGTGTCAAGTGGATGGGAAAACTGTTTGAAATTTTAACTGTCCAAAAGGGGAATGTCACGTGGTAAAGTGTAAACTAAAGTGTACAACATAGTATAAATGTCATGAGGTTCTTATAGATTGAACTTTGCAATTTGCACATTTATTTTTGACACGTAGTTTGACACTTACATTGTTGTCAAGTGTTAATTGGATTGGAAAACTATTTGAAATTTAAACTGTCCAACAGGTTAATTTCACGCGAGAAAGGGTAAATTAAATTGTACACCATAGTGTGCATGTGGCAAGATTCTTACCGATTGAACTTTGCTATTTGTACACTGATTTTTAACATGTTGTTTGGCACATGCATTGTTATCAAGTGTTAATTGGATGGGAAAATTGTTTGAAACTTAAATTGTCTAGCAGGGTAATGTCACGTGGCAAAGTGTAAACTAAAGTGTACACCACAGTGTACATGTAGCAAGTTTCTTACCGATTGAACTTTGCTATTTAAACACAGATTTTGACACGTTGTTTGACACTTGCATTGTTGTAAAAGATCAATAGGATGGGAAATCTATTTGAAATTTAAATTGTCCAACAGGATAATGTCACATGGCAAAGTGTAAACTAAAGTGTACACTATAGCGTAAATGTGGCATGGTCCTTACCGATTGACCTTTGCTCTTTGTACACTAATTTATAACACGTTGTTTGACACTTGCATTGATGTCAAGTGTCAATTGGATGGGAAAACTGTTTGAAATTTAAACTGTCCAATAGGGATATGTTATGTGGCAAAGTGTAAACTAATGTGTACACCATAGTGTACAGGAAGCAAGGTTCTTACCGATTGAACTTTGAAAATTGTACACTGATTTTTGACACATTGTCGGACACTTGCATTTGTCAAGTCACAATTGGATAGGAAAACTGTTTTAAATTTAAACTTTCCAAAAGGGTAATGTGACGTGGCAAAGTGTAAACTAAAGTGTACACCATAGTGTACATGTCGCGAGGTTCTTGTCGATTGAGCTTTGCAATATGTACAATGATTTTTGACACGTTGTTTGACACTTGCATATTTGTTAAATGTCAATTGGATGAGAAAACTGTTTGAAATTTAAACTGTTCAATAGGGTAATGTCACGTGGCAAAGTGTAAACAAAATTGTACACCATAGTGTACATGTAGTAAAGTTCTTACCGATTGAACTTTGCTATTTGTACACTGATTTTTGACACGTTGTTTGACACTTGTAATATTGTCAAGTGTCAATTCGATGGGAAAACTATTTGAAATTTAAACTGTCCAACAGGGTAATGTCACGTGGCAAAGTGTAAACTAAAGTGTACACCATAGTGTACATGTAGCAAGGTTCTTATCGATCGAACTTTTCTATTTGTGCACTGATTTTTGGCACGTTGTTTGACATTTCCATTGTTGTCAAGTGTCAATTCGGTGGGAAATTTGTTTGAAATTGAAACAGTCGAACAGGGTAATGTCATGTGGCGAAGTGTAAACTAAAGTGTATATCATAGTGTACATGTCGCGAGGTTCTTACCTATTGAACTTTGCTACTTGTACACTGATTTTGGACACATTGTTCGACACTTGCATTGTTGTCAAGTGTCAATTCGGTGGGTAAACTATTTGAAATTTAAACTTTTAAACAGGTTAATGTCTCGTGGCAAAGTGTAAACTAAAGTGTACACCATAGTGTACATGTTGCAAGATTTTTACCGATTGAACTTTGCTTTTTGTGCAATGATTTTTGACATGTTGTTTAAAACTTGCTTTGTTGTCAAGTGTTAATTGGATGGAAAAACTATTTGAAATCTAAAATATCCAACAGGGAAATGTCACGCGGTAAAGTGTAAACTAAAGTGTACACCATAGTGTACATGTAGCAAGGTTCTTACCGATTGAACTTTGCTATATGTACACTAATTTTTGACAAGTTGTTTGATACTTTCATTGCTTTCAAGTGTCAATTGGATGGGAAAACTGTTAGAAATTTAAACTGTTCAACAAGGATATGTTATGTGGCAAAGTGTAAACTAAAGCGTACACCATAGTGTACATGAAGCGAGGTTCTTACCGATTGAACTTTACTATTTGTGTACTGATTCTTGACACGTCGTTTGACACTTACACTATTGTCAGGTGTCAACTGGATTGGAAAACTATTTGAAATTTAAAATATCCAACAGGCTAATGTGTCATGGCAAGGTGTAAACTAAAGTGTACACCATAGTGTCCATGTAGCAAGCTTCTTACCTATTGAACTTTGCTATTTGCACACTGAGTTTTGACACGTTGTTTGTCACTTACATTGTTGTCAAGTGTCAATTAGACCGAAAAATTGTTTAAAATTTAAACTATCCAACGGGGTAATGTTACGTGGCAAAGTCTAAACTAAAGTGCGTACACCATAGTGTACATGTTGCAAGGTTCTTGCCGATGGAACTTTGCTACTTGTACACTGATTTTGGACACGTTATTTGATACTTGAGTTGTTTTCAAGTGTCAATTCGATGGGAAAGCAATTTGAAATTTAAACTGTCTAACAGGGTAATGTCACATGGCAATGTGTAAATTAAAGTGTGCACACCATAGTATACATGTAGCAAGGTTCTTACCGATTGAACTTTACAATTTGTACACTGATTTTTGACACATTGTTTGACACTTGCATTGTTTTCAAGTGTCAATTTGGTGGGAAAACTGTTCAAAATTTAAACTTTTAAACGGGTTAATGTCGCGTGGCAAAGTATAAACTAAAGTATACACCATAGTGTACATGTAGCAAGGTTTTTACCGATTGAAGTTTGCTATTTGTACACTAATTTTTGACAAGTTGTTTGACACTTGCATTTTTGTCGAGTGTCAATTGGGTGGGAAGCCTGTTTGAAATTTAAACAGTCCAAGAGGGTAATATCACGTGGCAAAGTGCAAACTAAAGTGTACACCCTAGTGTACATGTTGCAAGGTTCTTACCGATTGAACTTTGCTATTTGTACACTAATTTTTGACACGTTGTTTGACACTTGCATTGCTGTCAAGTGTCAATTGGATGGGAAAAAATTTTAAAATTTAAACTGTCCAACGTGGTAATGTCATGTGGCAAAGTGTTAGCTAAAGTGTACACCATAGTGTACATGTAGCAAGGTTCTTACCGATTGAACTTTGCTATTTGTACACTGATTTTTGACCCGTTGTTTGACACTTGCACTATTGTCAAGTGTCAATTGGGTGGGAAAACTGTTTGAAATTTAAACAGTCCAACAATGCAATGTCATGTGGCAAAGTGTGAACTAACGTGTACACCATAGTGTAAATGTCGCAAGGTTCTTACTGATTGAACTTTGCTATTTGTACCTTGATTTTTGACACGATTTTTGACACTTGCGTTGTTGTCAAGTGTCAATTTGATGGAAAAATTGTATGAAATTTAAACTATCCAACAGGGATACGTTATGTGGCAAACTATAAACTAAAGTCTACACCATAGTGTGCATGAAGTAAGGTTCTTACCGATTGAACTTTGCTATTTGTACATTGATTTTTGACATGTTGTTTAACAATTACATTTGTCAAGTCCCAATTTGATGGGAAAATTGTTTGAAATTTAAACTTTCCAACAGGGTAATGTTACGTGGTAAAGTGTAAACTAAGGTGTATACTATAGTGTACATGTCGCGAGGTTCTTACCTATTGAATTTTGCTATTTGTACACTGATTTTTGACATGTTGTTCGACACTTGTATTGTTGTCAAGTGTCAATTTGGTGGGAAAACTGTTTGAAATTTAAACTTTTAAACAGGTTAATGTCTCGTGGCAAAGTGTAAACTAAAGTGTACACCATAGTGCACATGTAGCAAGATTCGTACCGATTGAACTTTGCTATTTGTGCAATAATTTTTGACGCGTGGTTTGACACTTGTGTTGTTGTCAAGTGTCAATTAGATAGAAAACTATTTGAAATCTAAAATGTCCAACAGGGAAATGTCACGCGGCAAAGTGTAAACTAAAGTGTACCATTCTTACCGATTGAACTTTGCTATTTGTGCACTGATTTTTGACAAGTTGTTTGACACTTGTATTGTTGTCAAGTGTTAATTGGATGGGAAAACTGTTAGAAACTTAAACTATCCAACAAGGATGTGTTACGTGGCAAAGTGTAAACTAAAGTGTAAACCATAGTATACATGAAGCGAGGTTCTTACCGATTGAACTTTGCTATTTGTGCACTGATTTTTGACATGTTGTTTGACACTTGCATTGTTGTCAGGTGTCAACTGGATTGGGAAACTATTTGAAATTTAAACTATCCAACAGGGTAATATCACGTGGCAACGTGTAAACTAATGTGTACACGGTAGTGTCCATGTAGCAATCTTCTTACCTATCAAATTTTGGTATTTGTACACTGAGTTTTGACACATTGTTTGTCACTTGCATTGTTGTCAAGTGTCAATTGGATGGGAAAATTGTTTGAAATTTAAACTGTCCAATGGGGTAATGTTACGTGGCAAAGTGTAAACTAAAGAGCGTACAACATAGTGTACATGTTGCAAGGTTCTTATCGACGGAACTTTACTACTTGTACACTGATTTCGGACACGTTGTTTGACACTTGAATTGTTGTCAAGTGTCAATTCGATGGGAAAACAATTTGAAATTTAAATTGTCCAACAGGATAATGTCACGTGGCAAAGTGTAAACTAAAGTGTGTACGCCATAGTGTACATGTAGCAAGGTTCTTACCGATTGAACTTTGTAATTTGTACATTGATTTTTTACACGTTGTTCCACACTTGCATTGTTTTCAATTGTCAATTTGGTGGGAAAACTGTTGGAAATTTAAACTTTTATGTAGGTTAATGTCACGTGGCAAAGTGTAAACTAAAGTGTACACCATAGTGTACATGTAGCAAGGTTTTTACTGATTGAACTTTGCTATTTGTACACTAATTTTTGACATGTTGTTTGACACTTGCATGTTTGTCGAGTGTCAATTGGATGCGAAAACTGTTAGAAATTTAAACTGTCCAATAGGGATATGTTGCGAGGCAAAGTGTAAACTAAAGTGTACACCATTGTGCACATGAACCAAGGTTCTTACTGATTGAACTTTGCAATTTGTCCACGGATTTTTGACACGTTGTTTAACACTTGCAATGTTGATAGGTGTCAATTGGATTGGAAAACTGTTTGAAATTTAAACTGTCCAACAGGATAATGTCACCTGGCAACGTGTAAACTAAAGTGTACACTATAGTGTACAAGTAGAAAGCTTCTTACCTATTGGACTTTATTATTTGTACACTGAGTTTTGACATGTTGTTTGTCACTTGCATTGTTGTCAAGTGCCAATTAGATAGGAAAATTGTTTGAAATTTAAATTGTCCAACGGGGTAATGTTACATGGCAAAGTGTAAACAAAAGTGCATATACCATAGTGTACATGTACCAAGGTTCTTACCGATGGCACTTTGCTATTTGTACACTAATTTTGGACACGGTGTTTGACACTTGAATTGTTCTCAAGTGTCAATTGGATGGAAAAACTATTTGAAATTTAAATTTTTCAACAGGGTAATATCACGTGGCAATGTGTAAACTAAAGTGTACACCATAGTGTACATGTAGCAAGGTTCTTACCACTTGAACTTTGCTATTTGTACAATGATTTTTGACACGTTTGACACTTGCATTGTTGTCAAGTGTTCATTGGATGGAAAAAATGTTTGAAATTTAAAATGTCCAATAGGAAAATGTCACGCGGCAAAGTGTAAATTAAAGTGTACACCATAGTATACATGTAAGAAGGTTCTTACCGATTGAACTTTGCTATTTGTACACTGATTTTTGACTAGTTGTTTGACACTTTCATTATTGTCAGGTGTCAGTTGGATCGAAAAATGTTTTGAAATTTAAACTGTCCAACAGGGTAATGTCACGATGCAAAGTGTAAACTAAAGTGTGCACACCATAGTGTACATGTAGCAAGGTTCTTACCGATTGAATTTTGCTATTTGTACACTGATTTTTGACACGTTGTTTGACACTTACGTTGTTGTCAAGTGTCAATTTGATTGGTAAACTATTTGAAATTTAAACTTTTAAACAGGTTAATGTCTCATGGCAAAGTGTAAACTAAAGTGTACACCATAGTGTACATGTGGTAATATGCTTTCTAATTGAACTTTGCTGTTTGTGCAATTATTTTTGACATGCCGTTTGACACTTGTATTGTTGTCAAGTGTCAATTAGATGAAAAAACTGTTTGAAATCTAAAATGTCCAATAGGGGAATGTCACGCGGCAAAGTGTAAACTAAAGTGTACACTGTAGTGTACATGTAGCAAGGTTCTTACCGATTGAACTTTGCTATTTGTACACTAATTTTTTACAAGTTGTTTGACACTTGCATTGTTGTTAGGTGTCAATTGGATTGGAAAACTGTTTGAAATTTAAACTGTCCAACATGGTAATGTCACGTGGCAAAGTGTAAATTAAAGTGTACACAATAGTGTTCATGTCGCACACTTCTTACCAATTGAACTTTGCTATTTGTACATTAATTTTGTGACACGTTGTTTGATGCTTGCACTGTTGTCAAATGTCAATTGGAAGAAAAAATTGTTTGAAATTTAAACTGTCAAAAACGGTAATGTCACATGGCAAAGTGTAAACTAAAGTATACACCATAGTGTACATGTAGCAAGGTTCTTACCGGTTGAACTTGGCTATTTGTACACCGATTTTTAACACGTTGTTTGACACCTGCATCATTGTCAAGTCTCAATTGGATAGGAAAATTATTTGAAATTTAAAATGTCCAATAGGGTAATGTCATGGGGCAAATAGTATACATGTAACAAGGTTCTTACCGATTGAACTTTGCTATTTGTACACTGATTTTTGACACGTTGTTTAACACTTGCATTGTTGTCAAGTGTCAATTGGATAGAAAACCTATTTGAAATTTGAAGTGTCCAATAGGGAAATGTCAAGCGGCAATGTGTAAACTAAAGTGTACACCACAGTGTACATGTAGCAAGGTTCATACCAATAGAACTTTGCTATTTATACACTGGCTTTTGACACATTGTTTGACACTGCGTTGTTGTCAAGTGACAATTGAATTCAAAAATTTGTAGAAATTTAAACTGTCCCATAGGGATATGTCACGTCGCAAAGTGTAATCTAATGTGTACACCATAGTGTATATGAAGCAAGGTTCTTACCGATTGAACTTTGCTATTTGTACATTGGATTTTGACACGTTGTTTGACACTTCTATTATTGTCAAGTGTCAGTTGGATGGGAAAATTGTTAGAAATTTAAACTGCCCAATAGGGATATGTCATGCGGCAAACTGTAAACTAAAGTGTACACCATAGTGTACATGAAACAAGGTTCTTACCGATTGAACTTTGCTATTTGTACACTGATTTTTGACACGTTCTTTCACACTTGCATTGTTGTCGGGTGTCAATTGGATTGAAAACTATTTGAAATTTAAAATATCCAACATGGTAATGTCACGTGGTAAAGTGTACACTAAAGTGCGTACACCATAGTGTACATGTAGCAATGTTTTTACCAATGGAACTTTGCTATTTGTACGCTGATTTTGGACATGTTGTTTGACTCTTGAATTGTTGTCAAATATCAATTGGATGGGAAAATTGTTTGAAATTTAAATTGTCCAATAGGGTAATGTCACGTGGCAAAGTGTAAACGAAAGTGTACCCCCTAGTGTACATGTAGCAAGGTTCTTACCGACTGAACTTTGCTATTTGTACACTGATTTTTGACACGTTGTTTGACACTTGCATTGTTGTCAAGTGTCAATTAGATGGGATAACTTTTTGAAATTTAAACTGTCCAACGAGGTAATGTCACGTGGCAAAGTGTAAACGAAAGTGTACACCATAGTGTACGTCTAGCATGGTCCTTACCGATTGAACTTTAGTATCTGTGTACACTGATTATTGACACGTTATTTGACACTTGTATTTTTCTCCAGTGTCAATTGGATGGGAAAACTGTTTGAAATTTAACCTGCCAAATAGGGTAATGTCACGTGGTAAAGTGCAAATCAAATTATACACCATAGTGCACATGTCGCAAGGTTCTTACCGATTGAACTTTGCAATTTGTATACTGATTTTTAACACGTTGGTTGACACTTGCGTTTATTGTCAAGTGTCAATTGGATAGGAAAACTGTTTGAAATTTAAACTTTCCAACAAATTAATGTCACATGGCAAATTGTAAACTAAATTGTACACCATAGTGTACATGTCGCGTGATTTTTATCGATTGAAGTTTGCTATTTGTACACTGATTTTTGAGACGTTGTTTGACACTTGCATCGTTGTCAACTGTCAATTCGATGGGAAAATTGTTTTAAATTTAAACTGTCCAACAGGGTAATGTCACATGATAAGGTGTAAACAAAAGTGAACACCATAGTGTACCCGTAGCAAGGGGTTTATCGATTGAACTTTGCTATTTGTACACTGATATTTGACACGTTGTTTGACATTTACATTGTTGTCAAGTGTCAATTGGATGGAAAAACTGTTTGAAATTTAAAATGTCCAACAGGGAAATGTCACGTGGCAAAGTGTAAACTAAAGTGTTCCCCATAGTGTACATATACCAAGGTTCTTACCTGTTGAACTTTGCTATTTGTACACTGGCTTTTGACACTTTAACGCCCCGACCCCTAGTGGACCCGAACGCTACTTACTTTACTTAGCTTAACCGATGGTTTAGTTACAAGTGTATACATTTTAGTGAAAGCTTACATCTTCGGATAATAATTTAAATAACAATACTTTAAATACTTTAAACAAAAACAATGAATCATATTTCAAAACAATAAAATGTAATTTATTTGAAGAAAACATAACTTGTTCTAGCATTCTGCGTTATTCAAAACTTTAAAGAAATAACATTGAAAAACATTTCATAAAAATAAATCCAAATCACTTATTCACCGGATTTCCATCGGCTCGTTGCATCATTCTCCATTTTCTCCTCCATCCATGCCCGAGGTAGAATTCCTTCAATCTGTAGAGATGGGATTAAACCCGTGAGTTGAAAAACTCAATAGGTGTTATAGGTACATTCGTGATTAAGCTATACACTTCAAAACATTAACTTTATAACTTTTCATACATGTCGTACCCAGAGGCACCATTTGACATGAAGGGGTATGCCGTACCCAAGGGCACCATTTGACATACGAACATTTCTTCAACATAGAGGGGTATGCAGTACCGGAGTACCATTTGACGTATAACCATTAACATAGAGGGATGTGCCGTACCGAAGTACCATTTGACATACAAACATTAACATGAATCGAAACTTATAACTTAACAAGATTAAACACATTGCACCTCTACCTACCTTGATTGATGCTTTTGAAACTTTGAAAACTTGGATTGAAAAATTCGATGAAACTTGGACTTTGAAAGAAATGCACTCCTTGGATGTTTGAAAAACGTTGAGAATTGATGCTTGAAGACACTCCTTGATAGCACCCAAAACTTCTATGAAAAATGCTTGAAAACACTTCTTAAACTTCTAGGAAAAATAGTTTTCTTCCCTCTCTTGGAAACTCTTTCTTTAGTGTTTAAAAGCTCTTGCTTTTGGTGTGAGAAAAAATGAGCGAAATGAGGTCTCTACTTATAGGTAAATATCCCATAACTTAAAGCAAATGAAGGGTCAAATTTCATTTAAGAGAGAAAACATGGGTGCCATTTAGGTTTGAGGTTACATGCTTCAATTTAGTGGGGTTTTTATTGCCAAAAATGTGGGTGGCCCTTTGAGAAAATAATTGATGAAAATAAATATTTAAATTCTAGAGAAAAATGTGAATTTTCATTTCAGACACTTTCGGTCGACCGATTGTAGTTCGGTTGACACTGCACAGTGTTTAGTATTTCTATCATAACTTCTTCTCCCAATATCTGATTGAGGTAATTCAAAGTGCGTTGGAAAGCTAACTCAAAGAGCTACAACTTTTATTTAGATATAGTTTTCCAAATCGAATGTTTCCTTTGTCGAAAATGGGTCTCAAATGAGACTAAAAATCTGAAGTATACTTTAGTCATTCAATATTCATGTCTTAGTGCCACTAAGGTGTCTAAAATTATTTGGGGTTCTACATCCCCCACACCTTAACTAAAATTTCGTCCTCAAAATTTACATTCTGATTGGGCGAATAGTGTTGGATACTTATCTTTGGCTTCTTCTTCTTTTCCCCAAGTGGCTTCTTCTACGCTGTGATAATTCCACTGTATCTTAACCACCTGAATCTCTTTATTCCTTTGTTTATGTACTTTCGATCCAATATCTTGATCGGTAGTTCCTCATACGACAAATCTTTCTATACCTCCAAGGTTTGATAACTCACTACATGATTAGGATCATGTACATACTTCTTTATCATCGATATATGGAACACATTGTGCACTGTCGATAATTCAGGTGGCAAAGCTAGTCGGTAAGCCACATTTTCGACTCTATCAAGTATCTCGAAAGGTCCGATATACCGAGGCCGTAGCTTACCTTTCTTTCCAAATCTAAGTATACCTTTCATCGGTGCTACTTTCAGAAACACTTTATCCCCAACTTGGAATTCTAAATCCTTCCTCCTTGTATCTGCATAGCCCTTTTGTCGATCTTGTGCTACCTTTATTGTTGTACGGATCTTATCGATTACCTCGACCATCCTTTCAACTATTTCTGGTCCCAAAACTCTCTTCTCTCCGACTTCATCCCAATGAACAGGGGATCTACATCTTCTACCATAGAGAGCTTCGTATGGTGCCATTCCAATAGTTGCTTGGAAACTGTTATCATAAGTGAACTCTACGAGCGGTAAGTATGACTCCCAATTACCTCCTAGATCCAAAACACATGTTCTCAGCATGTTTTCCAAAGTTTGGATGGTCCTTTCAGACTGACCATCGGATTGAGGGTGATATGCTGTACTAAAGTTCAGCTTCGTTCCCATAGCTTCTTGTAGACTTTTCCAAAATTTGGACGTGAACCTTGGGTCTCTGTCAAACACAATGGATACAGGTACACCATGTAATCTCACAACTTCTTTAATGTACAACTGTGCCAATTGGTCTAAACTGAATGTCATTTTCACTGGAAGAAAATGAGCTGACTTCGTTAGTCGATCCACTACTACCCATATAGCATTATTCCTCTTGCTGACTTCGGGAATCCAACCACAAAGTCCATTGTGATATTTTCCCATTTCCATTCAGGTATATCTAGTGGATTTAACAATCCAGCTGGTTTTTGGTGTTCTGCCTTAACCTGTTGACATACCATGCACTTCTACACGTACAACCCTATACTTCTTTTCATATTTCTCCCCCAAAATGTATCTCGAAGATCTCGATACATTTTTGTACCACCGAGATGTGCGGTGTACCGGGTGGAATGAGCTTCTTTCAATATCTCATTTCTCAAGGCTTCATCCTTAGGCACGCAAATTCTTCCTCTAAATATCAGTGCCTGATCCTTAGCTACTCCAAAGTCCTTTTTTTCTTATCGGTACCAACTTCATTCTTAATCTTCTATAAAAATGAGTGTTTATTTTGTGCTTCTATAATTCGATCTCTAAGAGTAGGTCGAATTATTAAAGCTGCTAGACGAGCAGTGACTTATCCTGGTGTGGTAACCACTTCGATCTACAACTTTTCCAAGTCCTTAACTAACTCCACTTGAGAGGTGGGTAGTGATGTCAATTGTCCCATTGATTTTCTACTTAGAGCATCGGCCACAACATTAGCCTTACCCGGATGGTAGTGAATAGTGCAGTCGTAATCGTTCACCAATTCCAACCATCGTCTTTGTCGCATATTCAATTCCTTCTGTGTGAAGAAATACTTGAGACTTTTGTGATCTATGTAGATATCACACTTCCGTCCATACAAGTAGTGTCGCCATATCTTCAAAGCGTGTACTATTGCTGCAAGTTCTAAATCCTGTGTTGGGTAGTTCTACTCTTGTTTCTTCAATTGTCTTGAAGTATAGGCTATCACTTTTCCATTCTGCATTAGTACACATCCCAATCCTCGCTTGGATGCATAGCTATATATAACAAACCCTTCCGTACCTTCAGGTATTGTTAATAGAGGTGCTGATATCAATTTCTGCTTAAGTTCTTGGAAACTTTGTTCGCATTTTTTCGTCCATTGGGATTTTACTCTCTTCCTTGTAAGCTATGTCATTGGTCCAGCTATTTTGGAAAATCCTTCTATGAATCTCCTATAATATCCAGCCAATCCTAGAAAACTCCGTACTTCGCCAGCATTTGTTGGTGCTTTCCAGTTGGTTACTGCTTCTACTTTTGCTGGATCTACTTCAATCCCTTAGGCAGTAACTACATGTCTAAGAAATCCAACTCGTTCAAGCCAAAACTCGCACTTCTTGAATTTGGCATACAACTTCTCCTTGCGTAATACCTCCAAGGCTATTCTCAAGTGCTCTTCATGTTACTCCTTACTCTTGGAATATATCAGAATGTCATCGATGAAGACTATGACAAACTTATCCAAGTATTGATGAAACACTCGATTCATTAGGTCCATAAACACTGCAGGTGCATTGGTTAGCCCAAACGGCATCACCGTAAACTCGTAGTGTCCATATCGAGTTCTAAAAGCTGTCTTATGTATATCCTTTGTCTCTACTTTCAGTTGATGGTATCTCGATCATAAGTCAATCTTGGAAAATACCTTAGCTCCTTTCAGTTGATCTAACAGATCCTTGATCCTCGGGAGTGGGTACTTATTCGATGGTTAATCGATTTATCTCCCTATAATCGACGCACATCCTCATGCTTCCATCTTTCTTCTTTACAAACAACATCGGTGCACCCCATGGAGATACACTTGGTCGTATGAAGCCCATATCTAGGAGTTCTTGCAACTGCTTCTTTAATTCTTGTAGTTCCTTTGGGGCCATTCGGTATGGGGCCTTAGATACTGGTGCCGCCCCGGGAATTAGGTTTATGGTGAATTCCACTTATCTATCGAGTGGAATACCAGATAGATCTTCTGGAAACACATCTACGAATTCCCGTACTACTGGTACATCTTCAATCCTTTTCGTCTCTTGTTTCCCTTCTGAGATACTTACTAGATATCCTTGACATGTTTCTTTTCTCCACATCTTCTCAGCTTGTAAAGCCGATACTAGTCGAATAAGGGGTTTTGTCTTCATTCCAAGGAACGAAAATGGTTCCTCTCCTGGTTTCTGAAATGGTTCCTTTTCCTTACATCGGATGGTGGCGTAATTACAACCTAACCAATCCATGCCTAGTATTACATCAAAATCCTTCATTTCTATCATGTATAGGTTCCCTTCCATTGGTTTTCCCTCAACTTCGATACTTACTGACTTGGCTATTCTATCAGTATTCAAAGGGTTGCCCGAAGGAATACTAACTTCTAATGTACCTTCCGACTTATCACAGGTAATACTAAATTTAGCCATAAAAGTTGTTGAAGCAAAGGAGTGTGTAGCTCCTGAATCAAAAAATACATAAGCAGGTGTGTTGGCTATCAGTAGAGTACCTGCTATGACATTAGAGTTTTCCTCTGCATCCTGTTGAGTCAATGTAAAAACTCGTGCTTTCCCTTTCTGGTTCTGGTCGCTGTTATCATCCTTCTTCTGGGTATGTGTGGGACAATCCCTAATGATATGTCCTGGCTTGCCACATCGGAAATAGACATTTTTCCCTTGTAAGCACTCGCTACGATGTGTCCTTCCATACTTAGAACAGGGCGCAATAATCGATACAATGCTTTTGCTGGCATTGGCTCCTCCATTAGCTTTCTTGTTCTACCACTTGCCTTTTCCCTTGTCCTGGCCATTCCATTTCCTCTTTCCCATGTTACCATTATCCGGTTGATTGAACAGTTGACCATGTTGTTCGGCACTAGTCTTCTGGTACCAAATAGCATGACCTCTTTCCAGCATTTCACGGTATGTGGTGAAGCGATGGGACATAAGTATCATGCTTATATCCGAGTTCAGCCCTTGTTCAAACCTTCATACCTTCTTATCTTCCGTATCCACTAGATGTGGAGCATATCTTGAAAGTTGATCAAACTTCCTCTCATACTCAGTTAGGGACATAGTCTTTTGCTTGAGTTGGAGGAACTCATTTTCTTTGTGATCCCTTAAGGACTGGGGAAAGTACTTGTCCATTACTTCCTCTTTGAATTGCTCCCAAGTCAATTTTGCTTGTTGCTCAGGGGTCCTTGTCCTTGACATTGAGTCCCACCAGTGACTTGCATCATCGGAGAATATGGACTCAGCACACTGGACTTTCAGAGCGTCCACGCACCCTATCAATCGGAATATACGCTCCAACTTGCAAAGCCACTCCTCGGCTGCAAGTAGATCAGCTGCTCCGTTAAAGGTAGGGGGCTTGTGCCTTCGAAATTGCTCGACCACTAAAGAATGGTTTGGAACATTAGGAGCTAGTGGTAGGGGTTGAGCTTGGTTCGGGTTTTGCCTGCCTCGGTCTTGAACTGCTCGGAGGATGTCTCTTATCAAGTTTTGGTTTGCGCGGGCCATTTCCTTTAGACAAAACATATGGTTCTTATTAGTTTTATTCTTCGAATACTAAAGCAAAGAAGATAATATTTTATTTCTTGACATAAGGGAAGCTATTACAAGGATTTAAATCTAATCCCTATAAGTTCTATGGATCTTCTTTGGTGGAGCTTCATATTCGGAGGAGTCTTCTGCCTCAGGTCCGGACTCTATGTCCATCTCAACCTGTGGCTTAGGCTCAGGATCATTCTCTAAATCATCCTTGGGTTCTTCTTTGGGATCTTCTTCCTCAGCCACAGGTTCCTCCTCAGGCTCCTCATGGATTACATCATCCCACAAATCAATCAGGGCATGGCAATACCTCTCAAACTCGAGCAGGTTTGGGTTACCTTCTAACATTTCATCTCTAACCGTGACTCCCATATCTCCCTATTGAGGTGGGAGGGAGTGTGTAAGGTTATTTATGGCCTCAATATGCGTGATCTCCATTCCACTATTAACCGCCGTCATGCATCTCTCATAGATGTCATACACATGTTTGCTAAGCGGTCGGGTCGGATCAGTTACATAGTTTTCATAGGAATGGATAGCAATTCTACGGTTCAATGCTTCTCTATATGCCCTAGCCGTTCTACGAGCCATATCTGTTGCATTTTCACATACATCATACTTTTCTTTGCTTAAAGAAAACATGCAAATATTTAAACTTTCATATCATGCAATTCCCTTTAAGCCCTTAGCTTTTGCCCAAGTCCATTACACATCTTTAAATAACACATCTCTAAATCATATCAAAGCATCATAACGTAAACATAATCATTAACTTTAAACATGAACATACCTGGGCCATAGGATGAGATTGATGGATGGATGCACGATGCCATGGAATACCTTAAACTTTTCATTTTCCTTTTGCTTTTAAAAAAAACATACTTGGTCTACAGAACCGGCTAAACCTTGCTCTGATACCACACTGTAACGCCCCGACCCCTAGTGAACCGGAACGCTACTTACTTTACTTAGCTTAATCGATGGTTTAGTAACAAGTGTATACATTTTAGTGGAAGCTTACATCTTCGGATAATAATTTAAATAACAATACTTCAAATACTTTAAACAAAAAAAGAATCATTTTTCAAAACAACAAAATGTAATTTATTTGAAAAAAACATAACTTGTTCTCGCATTCTACATTATTCAAAACTTTAAAGAAATAACATTGGAAAACATTTCATAAAAATAAATCCAAATCACTTATTCACCGGATTTCCATGGGCTCGTTGCATCACTCTCCATTTTCTCCTTCATCCATGCCCGAGGTAGAATTCCTTCAATCTGTAGAGATGGGATTAAACCCGTGAGTTGAAAAACTCAATAGGTGTAATAGCTGCATTCGTGATCAAGCTATACATTTCAAAACATTAACTTTATAACTTTTCATACATGCCGTACCCAGAGGCACCATTTGACATGAAGGGGTATGCCGTACCCGAGGGCACCATTTGACATACGAACATTTCTTCAACATAGAGGGGTATGCCGTACCAGAGTACCATTTGATATACAACCATTAACATAGAGGGATATGCCTTACCGGAGTACCATTTAACATACAAACATTAACATGAATCGAAACTTATAACTTAACACGATTAAACACATTGCACCTCTACCTACCTTGATTGATGCTTTTGAAACTTTGAAAACTTAGATTGAAAAATTCGATGAAACTTGGACTTTGAAAGAAATGCACTCCTTGGATGTTTGAAAACCGTTGAGAATTGATGCTTGAAGACACTCCTTGATAGCACCCAAAACTTCTATGAAAAATGCTTGAAAACACTTCTTAAACTTCTAGGAAAAATAGTTTTCCTCCCTCTCTTTTTCTCTCTTGGAAACTCTTTCTTTAGTATGTAAAAGCTCTTTCTTTTGGTGTGAGAAAAATGAGTGAAATGAGGTCTCTATTTATAGGTAAATATCCCATAACTTAAAGCAAATGAAGGGTCAAATTTCATTTAAAAGCGAAAACATGAGTGACATTTAAGTTTGAGGTTAAATGCTTCAATTTAGTGGGGTTTTTTTTGCCAAAAATGTGAGTGCCCTTTGAGAAAATAATTGATGAAAATAAATATTTAAATTCTAGAGAAAAACGAGAATTTTCATTTCAGGCAGCTTCAGTCTACCGGTTGTAGTTCGGTTGACACTGCATAGCTTTTAGTGTTTCTATCATAACTTCTTTTCCCGTTATCCGATTGAGGTAATTCAAAGTGCGTTGGAAAGCTAACTCAAAGCGCTACAACTTTAATTAGATATCATTTTCCAAATCGAATGTTTCCTATGTCGAAAATGGGTCTCAAATGAGACTAAAAATCTAAAGTATACTTTAGTCATCCAATATTCATGTCTCAGTGCCACTAAGGTGTCTAGAATTATTGGGGTTCTACGACACATTTTTTAACACTTGCATTGTTGTCAATTGTCAAATGGATGCGAAAACTGTGAGAAAATTTATATTGTCCAATAGGGATATGTCACGTGGCAAAGTGTAAACTAAATTGTACATCATAGTGTACATGAAGCAAGGTTCTTACCGATTGAATTTTGCTATTTGTCCACTAATTTTGACACATTGTTTGATACTTACATTGTTGTCAGATATCAATTTGATTGGAAAACTATTTTAAATTTAAACTGTCCAACAGGGTAATGTCACGTGGTAACGTGTAAACTAAAGTGTACACAATAGTGTACATGTAGCAGGCTTCTTACCTATTGAACTTTGCTATTTGTCCACTGAGTTTTGTCACGTTGTTTGTCACTTGCATTGTTGTCAAGTGTCAATTGGACGGGAAAACTGTTTGAAATTTAATCTGTCCAACAGGGTCATGTTACGTGGCAAAGTGTAAACTAAAGTGCGTACACCGTAGTATACATGTAGCAAGGTTCTTTCCGATTGAACTTTGCTATTTGTACACTAATTTTGGACACGTTGTATGACACTTGAATTGTTGTCAAGGTTCAATTGGATGGGAAAACTCTTTGAAATTTAAACTGTCCAACAGGGTAATGTCACGTGGCAAAGTGTAAACTAAAGTGTACCCCACAGTGTACATGTAGCTAGGTTCCCACCGATTGAACTTTACAATTTGTACACTGATTTTTGACACATTGTTTGACACTTGCATTGTTTTCAAATGTCAATTCGATGGGAAATTTTTTTGAAATTTAAACAGTCCAACAGGGCAATATCACGTGGCAGGGTGTAAACTAAAATGTACACCATAGTGTACATATAGCAAGGGGTATAGCGATTGAACTTTGCTATTTGTACACTGATTTTTTACACATTGTTTGATGCTTGTATTGTTGTCAAGTGCCAATTGGACGGAAAAACTGTGTGATATTTAAATTGTCCAACAGGGAAATGTCACGGGGTAAAGTGTAAACTAAGGTGTACACCATAGTGTACATGTAACAAGGTTCTTACCGATTGAACTTTGTTATTTGTACAATGGATTTTGAAAGGTAGTTTGACACTTGTATTGTTGTCAAGTGTCAATCGAATGGGAAAACTGTTAGAATTTTATACTGTCCAATAGAGATATGTCACGTGGTAAAGTGTAAACTAAATTGTACCCCATAGTGTACATGAAGCAAGGTTCTTACCGATTGAATTTTGCTATTTGTCCACTGATTTTTGACACTTGCATTGTTGTCAAGTGTCAATTTGATTGGAAAACCGTTTGAAATTTAAATTGTCCAACAGGGTAATGTCAAGTGTCAATTGGACGGGAAATCTGTTTGAAATTTGAACTGTCCAACGGGGTAATGTTACGTGGCAAAGTGTAAACTAAAGTGCATACACCATAGTGTACATGTAGCCAGGTTCTTAACTATGGAACTTTGCTATTTGTACACTGAATTTGGACACGTTGTTTGACACTTGAATTGTTGTTAAGTGTCAATTGGATGGAAAAACTGTTTGAAATTTAAACTGTAGAAATCCAAATAATTTTAAACTCCTTAGTGGCACTAAGACATGAATATTGGATGGTTAAAGTATACTTCAAATTTTTAGTCTCATTTGAGACCCATTTACAACATAGAAGCATTTGATTTGGCAAATGATATCTAAAGAAAACTTGTAGCTCTTTGAGTTAGGTTTCCAATGCACTTTGAATTACCTCAATCGGATATCGGGAGAAAATTTTATGATATAAATACTAAAGGCTGTACAGTATCAACCGAAGTACGCGGAATATGAAAAGTCAAATTTCTACACGATTTTTTTTAGCACCTTCTTAAACCTATAACTCCCACATAAATGGCACCCGTATTAATGAGTATTAGGCCCTTCACTTGCCCTTAAGTTGTGAGATTTTCACCTATAAATAGGCCCCAATGCATATACAATTTTCACACCAAGACAAAAGCTTCTAAGTATAAAAGAAAGAGTTTTCAAGTCTAGAAAAAAGAGAAAGGAGAGGGAGGAAAATTAGTTTTTCCTAGAAGTTTTGGTGCTATCAAGAAGTGTTTTCCAAGCATCAATTCTCAACGGAGTGTTTTTTTTGAAACATCAAAGGAGTACATTTTTCAACAAGGTTCAAAGTATCAATCAAGGTAGGTAGAGGTGCAAAGTGTTCGTTCGTGTTAAGTTATAAGTTTCTAGCAAATGAAGATTTATGCTAATGTTTGTATGTCTAATGGTACCTCTGGTACGGCATACACCTCCATGTCTAATGGTACCTTCAGGTATGGCATGTACTTTCGGTTGACGTGTCGTGTTAAGTCATGACTCTACATGTTTGGGATTCTACCGAAAATCCTACTATGAAAAGGTTTCTAAAGTTACAGCTTTGAAATGTATAGCTTGATCACGAATGCACCAATGATATCTATAGAGTTTTTTTAACTCACGGGTTTAACCCCTTCTCTACAGATTGATATGATTCTACCTTGGGCCTGGATGATGGAAAAGATGGAGAGTGGTGCAACGAGCCCATGGAAAACCCGGTAAACAAGTTATTTAGATTTATTTTTGTGAACGTTTTCAATGTTATTTCTTTTAAAGTATTTGAATAACGCTGAATGCGAGAACAAGTTGTGTTTTCTTCAAATAAATTACATTCCGTTATTTTTTTATTCAGTGTTTTATTTAAAGTATTTGAAAGGTTGTTCTTAAAATTATCATTGTAAAAATTAAGTCCCGCTAAAACATATTCTCCTATGACTAAACCACCGATTAGTTAAGTAAAGTAAGTAGCGTTCTGGCCCACAAGGGGTCGGGGCATTACATAAACTGTACAACAGGGTAATGTCACGTGGCAAAGTGTAAACTAAAGTGTGTACACCATAGTGTACATGTAGCAAGGTTCTTCCCGATTGAATTTTGCAATTTGTACACTGATTTTTGACACGCTATTTGACATTTTCATTGCAGTCAAGTGTCGATTGGAATGAAAAACTGTTCGAAATCTAAAATGTCCAACAGGAAAATATCATGCGATAAAGTGTAAACAAAAGTGTACACCATAGTGTACATGTAGCAAGGTTCTTACTGATTGAACTTTGCTATTTGTGCAATGATTTTTGACACGTTGTTTGACACTTGCATTGTTGTCAAGTATCAATTGGACGGAAAAACTTTTTGAAATTTAAAATGTCCAACAAGAAAATGTTACGCGTTAAAGTGTAAACTAAAGTGTACACCATAGTGTACATGTAGTAAGATTCTTGCCGATTGAACTTTGCTATTTGTACACTGGCTTTTGACACGTTGTTTGACACATACATTGTTGTCAGGTGTCAATTGGATTGGAAAACTATTTGAAATTTAAACTGTCCAACAGGGTAAAGTCCCGTGGCAACGTGTAAACTAAAATGTACACCATAGTGTACATATAGCAAACTTCTTATCCATTGAACTTTGCTATTTGTACACTGAGTTTTGACACATTGTTTGTCACTTGCATTGTTGTCAAGTGTCAATTGGACGGGAAAACTATTTGAAATTTAAACTATCCAACGGGGTAATGTTATGTGGCAAAGTGTAAACTAAATTGTATACTCCATAGTTTACATGTGGCAAGGTTCTTACCGATTGAACTTTTCATTTTGAACACTGATTTTTGACACGTTGTTCGAGACTTGCATTATTGTCAAGTGTCAATTTGGTGGGTAAACTGTTTGAAATGTAAACTGTCCAATAGTGTATTGTCACGTGGTAAAGTGTAAACTAAAGTGTACACCATAGTGTACATGTAGCCTGGTCGTTGCAGATTGAACCTTGCTATTTGTGAACTGATTTTTGACACTATGTTTGACAATTTCAGTGTTGTCAAGTGTCAATAGGATGGGAAAATTGTTTGAAATTTAAACTGTTCAACTGTGTAATGTCACGTAGCAAAGTGTAAACTAAAGTGTACACCATAGTGTACATGTAGTAAGGTCCTTACTGATTGAACTTTGCTATTTGTGCACTGATTTTTGACACGTTTGACACTAGCATTGTTGTCAAGTGTCAATTGGGTGGAAAAACTGATTGAAATTTAAACTGTCCTGTAGGGATATGTCACGTGGCAAAGTGTAAACTAAAGTGTACACCATAGAGTACATGTAGCTAGGTTCTTACCGATTGAACTTTGCTATTTGAACAATGATTTTTGACATGTTGTATAACACTTGCATTGTTGTCAGGTGTCAATTGGACTGGGAAACTGTTTAAATTTAATCTGTCCAACAGGGTAATGTCACATGGCAAAGTGTAAACTAAAGTGTACATAATAGTGTACATGTCGCACAGTTCTTACCGATTGAACTTTGCTATTTGTATACTAATTTTTTGACACGTTGTTTAACACATGCACTATTGTCAGGTGTCAATTGGGTGGGCAAACTATTTGAAATTGAAACTGTCAAATAGGGTCTGGTCACGTGACAAAGTGTAAACTAAAGTGTGTACCATAGTGTACGTGTAGCAAGGTTCTTACCGATTGAACTTTGCTATTTGTACACTGATTTTTGAGTGGTTGTTTGACACCTGCATTATTGTCAAGTGTCAATTGGATATGAATGTTGTTTGAAATTTAAACTGTCCCACATGGTAATGTCACGTGGCAAAGTGTGAACTAGTACACCATAGTCTACATGTAGTAAGGTTCTTACCGATAGAACTTTGCTATTTGTACACTAGCTTTTGACACGTTGTTTGACACTTGCATTATTGTCAAGTGTCAATTGGAAGTGAAAACAGTTAGAAATTTAAACTGTCCAATAGGGATATCTCATGTGACAAAGTGTAAACTAAAGTGCACATCATAGTGTACATGAAGCAAGGTTCTTACCGATTGAACTTTGCTATTTGTACACTGGCTAATGACACATTTTTCGACACTTGCATTGTTGTCAAGTGTCAATTGGATGGAAAAACTGTTTGAAATTTATACTGTCCAATAGGATAATGTCACGTGGCAAAGTGTAAACTAAAGTGTATACCGTAGTATACATGAAGTAAGGTTCTTACCGATTGAACTTTGCTATTTGTACACTTATTTCCGCCACGTTGTTTGACACTTGCATTGTTGTCAGGTGTCAATTGGATTGGAAAACTGTTTGAAATTTAAAATGTCCAACAGGGTAATGTCACGTGGTAAAGTGTAAACTAAAGTGTACACAATAGTGTACATGTCGCACTGTTTTTACTGGTTGAACTTTGTTATTTGTACATTGATTTTTGACACGTTGTTTGACACTTGTACTATTGTCAAGTGTCAATTGGATGGGAAAACTGTTTGAAATTTAAACTGTCAAACAGGGTCATGTCATGTGGTAAAGTGTAAACTAAAGTGTACATGTAGTAAGGTTCATACCGATTGAACTTTATTATTTGTACACTGATTTTTGACACGTTGTTTGATACCTACATTATTGTTAAGTGTCAATTGGATAGGAAAATTGTTTGAAATTTAAACTGTCCAACGGGGTAATGTCACGGGACAAAGTGTAAACTAAAGTGTGTACATCAAAGTGTACATGTAGCAAGGTTCCTACCGATTGCACTTTGCAATTTGTACACTGATTTTTGACACTTGCATTGTTGTCGAGGGTTAGTTTGGTGGGAAAACTGTTTGACATTTAAACTTTTAAACAGGTTAATGTCACGTGGTAAACTGTAAACTAAAGTGTACACCATTGTGTATATGTAGCAAGTTTCTTACCGATTGAACTTCGATATTTGCGCAATGATTTTTGACACTTCGTTTGACACTTGCATTGTTGTCAAGTGTCAATTTGATGGAAAAAACTATTTGAAATTTAAAATGTCCAACAGAAAAATGTCCCGTGGCAAAGTATAAACTAAAGTGTACACCATAGTGTACATGTGGCAAGGTTCTTACCGATTGAACTGTGCTATTTGTACACCAGCTTTTAACACGTTTTTTGACACTTGCATTGTTGTCAAGTTTCAATTGGATGGGAAAACTATTGGAAATTTATACTGTCCAATAGGGATATGTCATGTGGATTAGTGTAAACCAAAGTTTACACCACAGGGTATAAGAAGCAAGGTTCTTACTGATTGAACTTTGCTATTTGTCCACTAATTTTTGACATGTTGTTTGACACTTGTATTGTTGTCAGGTGTCAATTGGACTGGAAAACAGTTTGAAATTTAAACTGTCCAACAGTGTAATGTCACGTGGCAACGTGTAAACTAAAGTGTACACTATAGTGTACATGTAGCAAGCTTCTTACCTATTGAACTTTGCTATTTGTACGCTAAGTTTTGACACGTTGTTTGTCTCTTGCATTGTTGTCAAGTGTTAATTGTACGAAAAAACTGTCCAATGGGGTAATGTTACGTGGCAAATTGTAAACTAAAGTGCGTACATCCTAGTGTACATGTAGCAAGGTTCTTACCGATGGAACTTTGCTATTTGTACACTATTTTTACACACGATGTTTGACCCTTAAAATGTTGTCAAGTGTCAGTTGGATGGGAAAATTGTTTGAAATTTAAACTGTCTAACAGGGTAATGTCACGTGGCAAAGTGTAAACTAAAGTGTACACCATAGTGTACATGTAGTAAGGTTCTTACCGATTGAACTTTGCTATTTGTACATTGGCTTTTGACTCGTTGCCTGACACTTGCATTATTTTCAGGTGTCAATTGGATTGGAAAACTATTAGAAATTTAAACTTTTAAATAGGTTAATGTCTCGTAGCAAAGTGTAAACTAAAGTGTACACCATAGTGTACGTGCAGCATGGTTCTTATCGATTGAAATTCGCTATTTGTGCAATGATTTTTGAGACGTTGCTTGACACTTGCATTGTTGTCAAGTGTCAATTGTATGGAAAAACTGTTTGAAATTTAAAATGTCCAACAGGGAAATGTCACGCAGCAAAGTGTAGACTAAAGTGTACACCATAGTGTACATGCAGCAAGATTCTTACCGATTGAACTTTGCTATTTGTACATTGGATTTTGACACGTTGTTTGACACTTGCATTGTAGTCAAGTGTCAATTGGATGGGAAAACTGTTTGAAATTTAAACTGTCCAATAGGATATGCCATGTGGCAAAGTGTAAACTAAAGTGTACACCATAGTGTACATGAAGCAAGGTTCTTACCGATTGAACTTTGCTATTTTTCCACTGATTTTGGACACGTTGTTTGACACTTAAATTGTTGTCAAGTGTCAATTGGATAGAAAAACTGTTTGAAATTTAAACTGTCCAACATGGTAATTTCACGTGAAAAAGTGAAAACTAAAGTGTGTACACCAAAGTGTACATGTAGCAAGGCTCTTACCGATTGAACTTTGCAATTTGTACACTGATTTTTGACACGTTGTTTGACACTTGCATTGTTGTCAACTGTCAATTCGGTGGGTAGTCTATTTGAAATTTAACCTTTTCAACAGGTTAATGTCTCGTGGCAAAGTGTAAACTAAAGTGTACACCATAGTGTACATGTAGCAAGGTTCTTACTGATTGAACTTCGCTATTTAAGCAATGATTTTCGACACGTTGTTTGACACTTGCATTGTTGTCAAATGTCAATTGGATGAAAAAACTGTTTGAAATTTAAAATGTCCAACGGGGAAATGTCACACGGCAAAGTGTAAACTAAAGTGTACACCATAGTGTACATAAAGTAAGGTTCTTACCGATTGAACTTTGCTATTTGTACATTGGCTTTTGACTTGTTGCTTGACACTTGCATTATTTTCAGGTGTCAGTTGGATTGGAAAACCGTTTAAAATTTAAACCGTCCAACTGGGTTATGTCACGTGGCAATGTGTAAACTAAAGTATACACCATAGTGTACATGTAGCAAGCTTCTTACCTATTGTACTTTGCTATTTGTACATTGAGTTTTGACATGTTGTTTGTCACTTGCATTGTTGTCAAGTGTTAATTGGATGGGAAAATTGTTTGAAATTTGAACTGTCCAACGGGGTAATGTTACGTGACAAAGTGTAAACTAAAGTGCGTACACCATAGTGTACATGTAGCAAGGTTCTTACCGATGAAACTTTGCTATTTTTCCACTGATTTTGGACACGTTGTTTGACACTTAAATTGTTGTCAAGTGTCAATTGGATAGGAAAACTGTTTAAAATTTAAACTGTCCAACATGGTAATTTCACGTGAAAAAATGTAAACTAAAGTGTGTACACCAAAGTATACATGTAGCAAGGTTCTTACCGATTGAACTTTGCTATTTGTACATTGGCTTTTGACTTGTTGCTTGATACTTGCATTATTTTCAGGTGTCAATTGGATTGGAAAACCGTTTAAAATTTAAACCGTCCAACTGGGTTATGTCACGTGGCAATGTGTAAACTAAAGTATACATCATAGTGTACATGTAGCAAGCTTCTTACCTATTGTACTTTGCTATTTGTACATTGAGTTTTGACATGTTGTTTGTCACTTGCATTGTTGTCAAGTGTTAATTGGATGGGAAAATTGTTTAAAATTTGAACTGTCCAACGGGGTAATGTTACGTGACAAAGTGTAAACTAAAGTGCGTACACCATAGTGTACATGTAGCAAGGTTCTTACCGATGGAACTTTGCTATTTTTCCATTGATTTTGGACACGTTGTTTGACACTTAAATTATTGTCAAGTGTCAATTAGATAGGAAAACTGTTTGAAATTTAAACTATCCAACATGGTATTTTCACGTGAAAAAGTGTAAACTAAAGTGTGTACATGTAGCAAGGTTCTTACCGATTGAACTTTACAATTTGTACACTGATTTTTGACACGTTTTTTGAAACTTACGCTGTTGTCAAGTGTTAATTTGGTGGGTAAACTGTTTGAAATTTGAACTTTTAAACATGATAATGTCTCGTTGCAAAGTGTAAACTAAAGTGTACATGTAGCAAGGTTCTTACCGATTGAACTTTGCTGTTTGTGCAATGATTTTTGACACGTTGTTTGACACTTGCATTGTTCTCAAGTGTCAATTGGATGAAAAAACTGTTTGAAATTTAAAATGTCCAACTGGGAAATGTCACGTGGCAAAGTGTAAACTAAAGTGTACACCATAGTGTACATGTAGCAAGATTCTTATCGATTGAACTTTGCTATTTGTACACCGACTTTTGTCATGTTGTTTGACACTTACCTTGTTGTCAAGTGTCAATTAGATGGGAAAAATGTTAGAAATTTATACTGTCCAATAGGGATATGTCACGTGGCAAAGTGTAAACTAAAGTGTACACCTTAGTGTACATGTAGCTAGCTTCTTACCTATTGAACTTCGTTATTTGTACACTGAGTTTTGACACGTTGTTTGTCACTTGCATTGCTGTCAAGTGTCAATTGGACGGAAAAATTGTATGAAATTTGAACTGTCCAACGGGGTAATGTTTCATGGCAAAGTGTAAACAAAAGTGGGTACACCATAGTGTACATGAAGTAAGTTTATTACCGATGGAACTTTGCTATTTGTACACTGATTATGGGCACGTTGTTTGACACTTGAATTGATGTCAAGTGTCAATTGAATGGGAAACTATTTAAAATTTAAACTGTCCAACAGGGTAATGTCACGTGGCAAAGTGTAAACTAAAGTGTGTGCACCATAGTGCACATGTAGCAAGGCTCCTACCGATTGAACTTTACAATTTGTACACTGATTTTTGACACGTTGTTTGACACTTGCATTGTTGTCAAGTGTCAATTTCGTGGATAAACTATTTGAAATTTAAACTGTCTAATGGGGTAATGTTACGTGGCAAAGTGTAAACTAAAGTGCGTACACCATAGTGTACATGTAGCAAGGTTCTTACCGATGGAACTTTGCTATTTGTACACTATTTTTGGACACGATGTTTGACACTTGAAATGTTGTCAAGTGTCAATTGGATGGGAAAACTGTTTAAAATTTAACTGTCCAACTGGGTAATACAGGGTAATGTCACGTGGCAAAGTGAAAACTAAAGTGTACACCATAGTGTACATGTAGCAAGGTTCTTACCGATTGAACTTTACAATTTGTACACTGATTTTTAACGCGTTGTTTGACACTTGCATTGTTGTCAAGTGTCAGTTTGTTGGGAAAACTATTTGAAATTTAAACTTTTAAATAGATTAATGTCTTGTAGCAATGTGTAAACTAAAGTGTACACCATAGTGTACATGTAGCTTGGTTCGTATCGATTGAACTTCGCTATTTGTGCAATGATTTTTGACACTTTGTTTGATACTTGCATTGTTGTCAAGTGTCAATTGGATGGAAAAATTGTTTGAAATTTAAAATGTCCAACAGGGAAATGTCACGCAGTAAAGTGTAAACTAAAGTGTACACCACAGTGTGCATGTAGCAAGGTTCTTACCGATGGAACTTTGCTATTTGTACAATGATTTTTGACACGTTGTTTGACACTTGAATTGATGTCAAGTGTCAATTGGATGGGAAAACTGTTTGAAATTTAAACTGTCCAACAGGGTAACGTCACATGGCAAAGTGTAAACTAAAGTGTGTACACCATAGTATATATGTACCAATGTTCTTATCGATTGAACTTTGCAATTTGTACATTGATTTTTGACATGTTGTTTGACACTTGCATTGTTGTCAAGTGTCAATTCGATGGCTAGACTATTTGAAATTTAACCTTTTCAACAGGTTAATGTCTCGTGGTAAAGTACAAACTAAAGTGTACACCATAGTGTACATGTAGCAAAGTTCTTACTGATTGAACTTCGCTATTTGTGCAATGATTTTTGACACGTTGTTTGACACTTGCATTGTTGTCAAGTGTCAATTGGATGGAAAAACTATTTAAAATTTAAAATGTCCAATGGGAAAATGTCACGCGGCAAAGTGTAAACTAAAGTGTACACCATAGTGTACATGAAGCAAGGTTCTTACCGTTTGAACTTTGCTGTTTGTACATTGGCTTTTGACTTGTTGCGTAACACTTGCATTATTTTCAGGTGTCAATTGGATTGGAAAACCATTTGAAATTTAAACCGTCCAACTGGGTTATGTCACGTGGCAACGTGTAAACTAAAGTATACACCATAGTGTACATGTAGCAAGCTTCTTACCTATTGTACTTTGCTATTTGTAAACTGAGTTTTGACACGTTGTTTGTCACTTGCATTGTTATCAAGTGTTAATTGGATGGGAAAACTGTTTGAAATTTGAACTGTCCAATGGGGTAATGTTACGTGACAAAGTGTAAACTAAAGTGCGTACACCATAGTGTACATATAGCAAGGTTCTTACTGATGGAACTTTACTATTTGTACACTGATTTTGGACATGTTGTTTGACACTTGAATTGTTGTCAAGTGTCAATTGGATAGGAAAGCCATTTGAAATTTAAATTGTCCAACAGGGCAATATCACATGACAAAGTGTAAACTAAAGTGTGTATACCATAGTGTACATGTAGCAAGGTTCTCACCGATTGAACTTTGCAATTTATACACTGATTTTTGACACATTGTTTGACACTTGCATTGTTGTCAAGTGTCAATTTGGTGGGTAAACTATTTGAAATTTAAACTTTTAAAGAATTTAATGTCTCGTGGTAAAGTGTAAACTAAAGTGTACACCATAGTGTACATGTAGCAAGGTTCTTACCGATTGAACTTTGCTATTTGTGCAATGATTTTTGGCACGTTGTTTGACATTTGCATTGTTGTCAAGTTTCAATTGGATGGAAAAACTGTTTGAAATTCAAAATGTCCAATAGGGTAATGTCACGTGGTAAAGTGTAAACTAAAGTGTACACCATAGTGTACATGTAGTAAGGTTCTTACCGATTGAACTTTGTTATTTGTACACTGGATTTTGACTTGTTGTTTGTCACTTGCATTGTTGTCAGGTGTCAATTGGACTGGGAAATTGTCTAAAATTTAAACTGTCCAATAGGGTAAAGTCACGTGGCAACGTGTAAACTAAAGTGTACACCATAGTGTACATATAGCAAGCTTCTTACCTATTGAACTTTGCTATTTGTACATTGAGTTTTAACACGTTTGTCACTTGCATTGTTGTCAAGTGTCAATTGGATGGGAAAACTATATAAAATTTAAACTGTCCAACGAGGTAATGTTATGTGGCAAAGTGTAAACAAAAGTACGTACACCATAGTGTACATGTGGCAAGGTTCTTACCGATAGAACATTGCTATTTGTACACTAATTTTGGACACGCCATTTGACATTTGAATTGTTGTCAAGTGTCAATTGAATGGGAAAACTGTTTGAAATTTAAACTATCCAATAGGGTAATGTCACGTGGCAAAGTATAAACTAAGGTGTGTATTCCATAGTGTACATGTAGCAAGGTTCTTACCGATTGAACTTTGCAATTTGTACACTGATTTTTGACACATTGTTTGACACTTGCATTGTTGTCAAGTGTCAATTTGGTGGGTAAACTGTTTGAAATTTAAACTGTCCAACAGGGTAATATCACTTGGCAAAGTGTAAACTCAAGTGTACACCATAATTTACATGTAGCACAGTCCTTGCAGATTGAACCTTGCTATTTGAGTAGTGATTTTTGACACTTTGTTTGACAACTACATTACTGTCAAGTGTTAATAGCATGGGGAAATTTTTTGAAATTTAATTTGTCCAACTGTGTAAAGTCACGTGGTAAAGTGTAAACTAAAGTGTACACCATAATGTACATGTGGCAAGGTCCTTACTGATTGAATTTTACTATTTGTGCACTGATTTTTGACAGTTGTTTGACACTTGCATTGTTGTCAAGTGTTCGTTGGATGGAAAAGCTGTTTTAAAATTAAACTGTCCTATAGGGATATGTCACGTGGCAAAGTGTAAACTAAAGTGTACACCATAGAGTACATGTAGCAAGCTTCTTACTAATTGAACTTTGCTATTTGTACACTGATTTTTGACACGTTGTTTAACACTTGCATTGTTGTCAAGTGTCAATTGGATTGGAAAACTGTTTGAAATTTAAACTGTCCAATAGGGTAATGTCACATGACAAAGTGTAAACTAAAGTATACACAATAGTTTACAAGTCGCACAGTTCTTACCGATTGAACTTTGCTATTTGTACACTGATTTTTGACACGTTGTTCGACACTTGCATTGTTGTCAAGTGTTAATCAGATGTGAAAAATGTTTGAAATTTAAATAGTCTAACAGAGATATGTCACGCTGCAAAGTGTATAGTAAAGTGTACACCATAATGTACCTGAAGTAAGGTTCTTACCGATTGAAATTTGCTATTTGTACAATGGTTTTTGACACGTTGTTTGACACTTGCATCATTGTCAAGTATCAATTGGACGGGAATCCCGTTTGAAATTTAAACTGTCCAACAAAGATATGTCACGTGGCAAAGTGTAAACTAAAGTGTACACCATAGTGTACATGAAGCATGATTCTTACATATTGAACTTTGCTATTTGTACACTGATTTTGGACACGTTGTTTGACACTTGCATTGTTGCCAAGTGTCAATTTGGATGAGAAAACTGTTTGAAATTTAAATTGTTCAAAGGGGATACGTCACGTAGCGTAAACTAAAGTGTACACCACGGTGTACTTGAAGCAGGTTCTTACCGATTAAACTTTGCTATTTGTACACTGATTTTGGACACATTGTTTGACACTTACAATGTTGTCAAGAGTCAATTGGATTTGGAAAACTGTATAAAATTTAAATTGTCCAACAGGGTAATGTAACGTGGCAAAGTGTAAACTAAAGTGTACACCATAGTGTACATGTCTCAAGGTTCTTACCGATCAAACTTAGGTATTTGTACACTGATTTTTGACATGTTGTTTGACACTTGTGTTGTTTTCAAGTGTCAATTGAATGGAAAAACTATTTCAAATTTAATCTGTCCAGCAAGTTAATGACACGTTACAAAGTGTTTACTAAAGTGTGTACACCTTAGTGTACATGTAGCAAGGTTCTTACCGATTGAACTTTGCTATTTGTACACTAATTTTGGACACATTGTTTGACACTGGCATTGTTGCCAAGTGTCAATTGGATGGGAAAGCTATTTGAAATTTAGACTGTTCAACGGGGATATGTCACGTGGCGAAGCGTAAACTAACGTGTACACCATAGTGTACTTGAAGCAGGTTCTTATCGATTGAACTCTGCTATTTGTACACTGATTCTGGACACGTTGTTTGACACTTGCATTGTTGTCAAGTGTCAATTGGATTGAAAAACTGTTTAAAATTTAAACTGTCCAACAGGATAATGTAACGTGGCAAGGTGTAAACTAAAGTGTACACCATAGTGTACATGTCTCAAGGTTCTTACCGATTGAACATAGGTATTTGTACACTAAATTTTGACACTTGTTTTGTTTTCAAGTGTCAATTAAATGGAAGAACTGTTTCAAATTTAGTCTGTCCAACAGGGTAATGACACGTTACAAAGTGTTTACTAAAGTGTGTACACCATAGTGTACATGTAGCAAGGTTCTTATCGATTGAACTTTCCTATTTGTACACTGATTTTGGAAAAGATTTTTTACACTTGCATTGTAGCCAAGTATCAATTGGATGGGAAAATAGTTTGAAATTTATACTATCCAACAAGGTAATGTTACGTGGCTAATTACAGAGTAAAGTGTACACCATAGTGTACAAATAGCAAGGTTCTTACCGATTGAACTTTGCTACTTGTACACTGATTTTGGACACGTTGTTTGACACTTACATTGTTTCCAAGTATCAATTGGATGGGAAAACTATTTGAAATCTAAACTGTTCAACGTGGATATGTCACGTAGCAAAGCATAAACTAAAGTGTACACCGTAGTGTACTTGAAGCAGGTTCTTACCTATTGAACTTTGCTATTTGTACACTGATTTTGGACACGTTGTTTGACACTTACATTGTTGTCAAGTGTCAATTGGATTGGAAAATTGTTTAAAATTTAAACTGCCCAAGAGGGTAATGTAACGTGGAAAAGTGAAAACTAAAGTGTACACTATAGTGTACATGTCTCAAGTTTCTTACCGATTGAACATAGGTCTTTGTACACTATTTGTTTACACATTGTTTGACACTTGTGTTGTTGTCAAGTGTCAATTGAATGGAAAAATTGTTTCAAATTTAGTCTATCCAATAGGGTAATGACATGTTACAAAGTGTTTACTAAAGTGTGTACACCATAGTGTATATGTAGCAAGGTTCTTACCGATTGAACTTTGCTATTTGTACACTGATTTTGGACACATTATTTGACACTTGCATTGTTGCCAAGTGTCAATTGGATGGGAAAACTGTTTGAAATTTAAACTGTTCAACGGGGATATGTCACGTGGCGAAGCGTAAAATAAAGTGTACACCATAGTGTACTTGAAGCAGGTTCTCACTGATTGAACTTTGCTATTTGTACACTAATTTTGGACACATTGTTTGACACTTACATTGTTGTCATGTGTCAATTGGATTGGAAAATTTTTTAAAATGTAAACTGTCCAAGAGGGTAATGTAAAGTGGAAAAGTGTAAACTAAAGTGTACACCACAGTGTACATGTCTCAAGGTTTTTACCGATTGAACATAGGTCTTTGTACACTAATTTTTTACACGCTGTTTGACACTTGTGTTGTTGTCAAGTGTCAATTGAATGGAAAAATTGTTTCAAATTTAGTTTGTCCAACAGGGTAATGACACGTTACAAAGTGTTTACTAAAGTGTGCACACCATAGTGTACATGTAGCAAGGTTCTTACTTATTGAACTTTGCTATTTGTACACTGATTTTTGACAAGTTGTTTGACACTTAAATTGTTGTCAAGTGTCAATTGGATTGGAAAACTATCAGAAATTTAAACTGTCCAACAGGGATATGTCACGTGGCAAAGTGTAAACTAAAGTGTACACCATAGTGTACATGAAGCAAGGTTCTTACCGATTGAACTTCGCTATTTGTACACTGATTTTAACACGTTGTTTAACACTTGCATTGTTGTCAAGTATTAATTGGACAGGAAAACTATTTGAAATTTAAATTATCCAACGAGGATATGTCACGTGGCAAAACGTGTACTAAAGAGTACAGCATAGTGTACTTGAAGCAAGTTTCTAATTGATTGAACTTTGCTATTTCTACACTGATTTTGGCCACGGGTTTTGACACTTGCATTGTAGCCAAGTATCAATTGGATGGGAAAATAGTTTGAAATTTATATTGTCCAACAAGGTAATGTCACGTGGCAAATTGTAAACTAAAGTGTACACCATTGTGTACATGTAGCAAGGTTCTTTCCGATTGAACGTTGCTATTTGGACACTAATTTTGGACACGTTGTGTGACACTTGCATTGTTGCCAAGTGTCAATTGGGTGGGAAAACTATTTGAAATTTAAACTGTTCAAAGGGGATACGTCACGTGGCGAAGTGTAAACTAAAGTGTACACCATGGTGTACTTGAAGCAGGTTCTTACCGATTGAACTTTGCTATTTGTACATTGATTTTGGACACGTTGTTTGACACTTGCTTTGTTGTCAAGAGTCAATTGGATTGGAAAACTGTTTAAAATTTAAACTGTCCAACAGGGTAATGTAACGTGGCAAAGTGTAAACTAAAGTGTACACTATAGTGTACATGTCTCAAGGTTCTTACCGATTGAACTTTGGTATTTGTACACTGATTTTTGACATGTTGTTTGACACTTGTGTTGTTTTCAAGTGTCAATTGAATGGAAAAATTATTTCAAATTTAATCTGTCCAACAAGGTAATGACACGTTACAAAGTGTTTACTAAAGTGTGTACACCATAGTGTACATGTAGCAAGGTTCTTACCGATTGAACTTTGCTATTTGTACACTAATTTTGGACACGTTATTTGACACTTGCACTGTTGCCAAGTATCAATTGGATGGGAAAACTATTTGAAATTTAAGTTTTTCAACGGGGATATGTCACATGGCGAAGCGTAAAATAAAGTGTACACCATAGTGTACTTGAAGCAAGGTTCTTACCAATTGAACTTTGCTAATTGTACACTAATTTTGGACACATTGTTTGACACTTGCATTGTTGTCAAGTGACAATTGGATAGGAAAATTGTTTAAGATTTAAACTGTCCAACAGGGTAATGTAACGTGGCAAAGTGTAAACTAAAGTGTACACCATAGTGTACATGTCTCAAGGTTCTTACCGATTGAACATAGGTATTTGTACACTGATTTTTAACACGTTGTTTGACACTTGTGCTGTTGTCAAGTGTCAATTGAATGGAAAAACTGTTCAAATTTAATCTGTCCAGCAAGGTAATGACGTGTTACAAAGTGTTTACTAAAGTGTGTACACCATAGTGTCCATGTAGCAAGGTTCTTATCAATTGAACTTTGCTATTTGTACACTGATTTTGGACACGTTGTTTGACACTTGCATTGTTGCCAAGTGTCAATTGGATGGGAAAACTGTTTGAAATTTAAACTGTTCAATGGGGATATGTCACGTGGCGAGGCGTAAACTAAAGTGTACACCATAGTGTACTTGAAGTAGGTTCTTACCGATTGAACTTTGATATTTGTACACTGATTTTGGACACGTTGTTTGACACTTGCATTGTTGTCAAGTGTCAATTGGATTGGAAAACTGTTTAAAATTTAAACTGTCCAACAGGGTAATGTAACAGGGCAAAGTGTAAAAGTGCACACCTTAGTGTACATGTCTCAAGGTTCTTACCGATTGAACTTCGGTATTTGTGCAATGATTTTTGGCACGTTGTTTGACACTTGTGTTTTTGTCAATTGTCAATTGAATGGAAAAACTGTTTCAAATTTAATCTGTCCAACAAGGTAATGACACGTTACAAAGTGTTTACTAAAGTGTGTACACCATAGTGTCCATGTAGCAAGGTTCTTATCGATTGAACTTTGCTATTTGTACACTGATTTTGGACACGTTGTTTGACACTTGCATTGTTGCCAAGTGTCAATTGGATGGGAAAACTGTTTGAAATTTAAACTGTTCAATGGGGATATGTCACGTGGCGAGGCATAAACTAAAGTGCACACCATAGTGTACTTGAAGTAGGTTCTTACCGATTGAACTTTGATATTTGTACACTGATTTTGGACACGTTGTTTGACACTTGCATTGTTGTCAAGTGTCAATTGGATTGGAAAACTGTTTAAAATTTAAACTGTCCAACAGGGTAATGTAACAGGGCAAAGTGTAAACTAAAGTGTACACCTTAGTGTACATGTCTCAAGGTTCTTACCGATTGAACTTTGGTATTTGTGCAATGATTTTTGGCACGTTGTTTGACACTTGTGTTGTTGTCAAGTGTCAATTGAATGGAAAAACTGTTTCAAATTTAATCTGTCCAACAAGGTAATGACACGTTACAAAGTGTTTACTAAAGTGTGTACACCATAGTGTACATGTCGCGAGGTTATGAACAATTGAACTTTGCTATTTGTACACTTATTTTTGACACTTTGTTTGACACTTGCATTATTGTCAAGTGTCAATTGGATTGGAAAACTGTTTGAAATTTGAACTGTCCAATAGGGATATGTCAAGTGGTAAGATGTAAACTGAAGTGTACACCATAGAGTACATGAAGCAAGGTTCTTACCAATTAAACTTTGCTATTTGTACATTGATGTTTGACACGTTGTTTGACACTTATATTCTAGTCAAGTGTCAATTGGATGGGAAAACTGTTTGAAATCTAATTATTCCAACAGGGTAATGTCACGTGGCAAAGTGTAAACTAAAGTGTATACCATAGTGTACATGTCGCGAGGTTCTTACCAATTGAACTTTGCTATTTGTACACTGATTTTTGACACCTTGTTTGACACATTCATTGTTGTCATGTGTCAGTTGGACGGGAAAATTGTTCGAAATTTATAATGTCCAATAGGGTAATGTCACGTGGCAAAGGGTTAACTAAAGTGTACACCATAGTGTACATGTAGCAAGGTTCTTACCGATTGAACTTTGCTATTTGTACACTAATTTTTCACACGTTGTTCGACACTTGCGTTGTTGTTAAGTGTCAATTGGATGGAAAACTGTTTGAAATTTAAACTGTCCAACAGGGATATGTCATGCGGCAAAGTGTTTAGTAAAGTGTACACCATAGTGTACCCAAGGCAAGGTTCTTACCGATTGAACTTTGCTATGCGTACACTGATTTTTGGTGTGTTGTTTGACATTTGTATTCTTGTCAAGTGTCAATTGGATGGGAAAACTATTTGAAATTTGCACTGTCCAACAGGGATATGTCACGTGGCAAAGTGTAAACTAAAATATACACCATAGTGTACTTGAATTAAGGTGCTTACTGATTGAACTTTGCTATTTGTCCACTGATTTTTGACATGTTGTTTGATACTTTCATTATTGTCAAGTGTCAATCAGACTGGATTGTTGCCAAGTGTCAATTGGATGGGAAAACAGTTTGAAATTTAAACTATCCAGTGGGGATATGTCACATGGCAAAGCATAAATTAAAGTGTACATCATAGTGTACTTGAAGCAATGTTCTTACCAATTGAACTTTGTTATTTGCATACTGAATTTGGACACGTTGTTTGACACTTGCATTGTTGTCAAGTGTCAATTGGATGGGAAAACTGTTTAAAATTTAAACTATCCAACAGGGTAATGTAACGTGGCAAAGTGTAAATTAAAGTGTACACCATAGTGTACATGTAGCATGATAATTACCGATTGAACTTTGCTATTTGTAAACTAATTTTTGACACGTTATTTGACACTTATCAAGTGTCAATTGAACGGAAATACTATTTCAAATTTAATCTGTCCAGCAAGGTAATGACACATTAGAAAGTGTTTACTAAAGTGTGTACACCATAGTGTACATGTAGCAAGGTTCTTACCGATTGAACTTTGCTATTTGTACACTGATTTTGGACACGTTGTTTGACATTTGCGTTGTTGCCAAGTTTCAATTGGATGGGAAAACTGTTTGAGATTTAAACTATTCAACGGGGATATGTCACGTGGCGAAGCGTAAACTAAAGTGTGCACCATAGTGTACTTGAAATAGGTTCTTACCGATTGAACTTTGATATTTGCACACTGATTCTGAACACGTTGTTTGACACTTGCATTATTGTGAAGTGTCAATTGGATTGGAAAACTTTTTAAAATTTAAGCTGTCCAATAGGGTAATGTAACGTGGCAAAGTGTAAACTAAAGTGTACACCATAGTGTACATGTCTCAAGGTTCTTACCGATTGAACTTTGGTATCTGTACACTGATTTTTGACACATTGTTCGACACTTGTGTTGTTGTCAAGTGTCAATTGAATGGAAAAATTATTTTAAATTTAATTTGTCCAACAAGGTAATGACACATTGCAAAGTGTTTACTAAAGTGGGTACACCATAGTGTGCATGTCAGAAGGTGCTGACCAATTGAACTTTGCTATTTGTACACGGATTTTTGACACGTTGTTTGACACTTGCATTGTAGTCAAGTGTCAATTGGATTGGAAAATTGTTTGAAATTTAAACTGTCCAACAGGGATATGTCAGGTGGCAAGGTGTAAACTAAAGTGTACACCACAGTTTACGTCTCGCGAGTTTCTTACCAATTGAACTTTGCTATTTGTACACTGATTTTTGAAACATTGTTTGACACTTTTATTGTTGTCAAATGTCAGTTGGACGGGAAAATTGTTTGAAATTTATATTGTCCAATAGGGTAATGTCACGTGGCAAAGGGTAAACTAAAGTGTACACCATAGTGTACATGTAGCAAGGTTCTTACCGATTGAACTTTGTTATTTGTACACTAATTTTTGACACGTTGCTTGACACTTGCATTGTTGTCAAGTGTCAATTGGATGTGAAAACTGTTTGAAATTTAAACTGCCCAACAAGGATATGTCATGCGGCAAAGTGTTTAGTAAAGTGTACACCATAGTGTACCTGAAGCAAGGTTCTTGCCGATTGAACTTTGCTATGTGTACATAGATTTTTAACGTGTTGTTTGACACTTGCATTCTTGTTAGGTGTCAATTGGATGGGAAAACTGTCTGTAATTTAAACTGTCCAACAGGGATATGTCACGTGGCAAAGTGTAAACCATAGTGTACTTAAATTAAGGTTCTTATCGATTGAACTTTGCTATTTGGCCACTGATTTTTGACACGTTGTTTGACACTTTCATTATTGTCAAGTGTCAATTAGACTGGACTGTTGCCAAGTGTCAATTGGATGGGAAAACTATTTGAAATTTAAACTATCCAACGGAGGTACGTCACGTGGCAAAGTGTAAACTAAAGTGTACATCATAGTGTACTTGAAGCAATGTTCTTGTCGATTGAACTTTGCTATTTGCACACTAATTTTGGATACGTTGTTTGGCACTTGCATTGTTGTCAAGTGTCAATTGGATGGGAAAACTGTTTAAAATTTAAACTGTCCAATAGGGCAATGTAAAGTGGCAAAGTGTGAACTAAAGTGTACACCATAGTGTACATGTAGCACGGTAATTGCAGATTGAACTTTGCTATTTGTACACTGATTTTTAACGCGTTGTTAGACACTTGTATTGTTATCAAGTATCAATTAGATGGAAAAACTGTTTAAAATTTAAACTGTCCAATAGGGTAATGTCACGTGACAAAGTATAAATTTAAGTGTACACCATAGTGTACATGCTACAATGTTCTTACTAATTGAACTTTGCTATTTGTACACTGATTTTGGACACGTCTTTTGACACTCTCATTGTTTTCAAGTGTCAATCGGACTGGAAAATTGATTGACATTTATACTGTCCAACAAGGTAATGTCACGTGGCAAATTGTAAACTAAAGTGTACACCATAGTGTACATGTAGCAAGGTTCTTACTCATTGAACTTTACTATTTGTACACTGATTTCGGACGCGTTGTTTGACACTTGCATTGTTGCAAAGTGTCAATTAGATGGAAAAACTATTTAAAATTTGAACTATCCAACAGGGTAATGTGAAGTGGCAAAGTGTAAACTAACGTGTACGCCATATTGTACACATGTTACTTATCAATTGAACTTTGCAGTTTGTCCACTGATTTTTGACACGTTGTTTGGCACTATCATTGTTGTCAAGTGTCAATCAGTCATTAATTCCTCATTCTTCTTCTACAAGTCTTTATTCTCTCCTCCTCTTTAAAAATATTTCTCCATATTATTAAGGCTTTTTAAGGCTTTGGAATTTCAATAAAGAATCACGTTTTCAGCAATTTTGTTTTCCACGTTCATCTTCAAACGGTGAGATGCTCAGTGCTATTAGTGGTTTGTCCACATCTTTTCAAATACGTTGTTATGTATGGATTTAATTACTTCAATTCAGAGCTCCTATGGGAGAAATCATGATACAGTTTAAGGCACAATTTAGCCTTCACGTTATTTGCAGCGCTTGCTTGAATTATCATTTGTCATTGTGTGATAATTCTCATGTTATGTTGATAAGAGAATTTATGCATAATTTCACATTTGATTTGAATGTGGAGTAGCAAGTATCTCATTGAGTATAATTCGTTATACTCATCCCTCTCTATTTAAAATTTTCAGGTAGAAATTAGTATGCTGGACGGCGGTGGATGGATGCATATTGGACCAATGGATCTCCATCATGAAGTACTTTAATTTTTAGAAACACTAGAATATTTATTAACATTTGATTATTATTATTTTTAAATTTAGACTCAATTGTGAGTCACGTCATAACTTTCAATTAGTCCTATTTTTATTATTTGTTAGAACTACTTTTATTAATGTTTGATAAAAGATATGATTCCAAATTGTTCCGCATATGTTATTTAATTTAATTTACCTTTTGTTAAGGTTGTTCAATTTTTACTGAATTCCTCGTTATATTAAAATGTATTTGCCTCAAGCACTTTATTAATCAATTCACGTTTGGTAACGTTCCGGGTTGCTAGAGAATTCGGGGCGTTACAGTTTCCAAGTGTCAATTCGATTGGAAAACTGTTTAAAATTTAAACTTTCCAACATGGTAATCTAACGCGACAAAGTGTAAACTAAAGTGTACACCAATGTGTACATGTCTCAAGGTTCTTACCGATTGAATTTGGTATTTGTACATTGATTTTTGACACGTTGTTTGACAGTGGCGTTGTTGTCAAGTGTCAATTGAATGGAAAAACTATTTCAAATTTAATCTTTCCAAGAAGGTAATGACACGTTGCAAAGTATTAACTAAAGCGTGTACACCATAGTGTACATGTCACAAGGTTCTTACGAATTGAACTTTACGATTTGTACACAGATTTTTCACATGTTGTTTGGCACTTGCATGTGGTCAAGTGACAATTGGATTGGAAAACTGTTTGAAATTTAAACTGTCCAACGGGGATATGTCAGTGGCAAAGTGTAAACTAAAGTGTACACCATAGAGTACATAAAGCAAGGTTCAAACCGATTGAACTTTGCTATTTATACACTGATTGTTGACACGTTGTCTGACACTTGGATTCTTGTCAAGTGTCATTTGGATGGGAAAACTGTTTGAAATTTAAACATTCTAATTGGGTAATGTCACGTGGGAATGTGTAAACTAAAGTGTACACCATAGTGTACATGTTGCGAGTTTCTTACCTATTGAATTTTGCTATTTGTACACTGATTTTTGATACGTTATTTGACACTTGCGTTGTTGTCAAGTGTCAATTAGATGGGAAAACTGTTAGAAATTTAAACTGTTCAACAGGGTAATGTCATGTGGAAAAGTGTAAACTAAAGTATACACCATAGTGTACATGCAGCAAGGTTCTCACTGATTGAACTTTGCTATTTGTATACTAGTTTTTGATACTTTTTTGACACTTTCATTGTTGTCAAGTGTCAATCGAACTGGAAAACTATTTTAAATTTATACTATCCAACAAAGTAATGTCACACAGCAAATTGTAAACTTAAGTGTACACCGTAGTGTACATGTAGCAAGGTTCCTACCGTTTGAACTTTGCTATTTGTAAAATGGTTTTGTACATTTTGTTTGACACTTACATTGTTGCCAAGTGTCAATTGGATGGAAAAACTGTTTGAAATTTAAACTGTTCAACAGGGATATGTCACGTGGCAAAGCGTAAACTAATGTGTACGCCATAGTGTACTTGAAGCAAGGTTCTTACCGATTGAACTTTGCTATTTGTGCACTGATTTTCGACACGTTGTTTAACACTTGCATTGTTGTCAAGTATCAATTGGATGGAAAAATTGTTAAAAATCTAAATCGCCCAATAGGGTAATGTAACGTGGCAAAGTGTAAACTAAAGTGTACAAGATAGTGTAAATATCTCAAGGTTCTTACTGATGGAACTTTGCTATTTGTACACTGATTTTTGACAAGTTGTTTGACACTTGCGTTGTTGTCAAGTGTCAAATGGGTCAAAAAACTGTTTGAAATTTAATTTGTCCAACTAGATAATGACACATGGCAAAGTGTATAGTAAAGTGTACCCCATAGTGTACCTGAAGCAAAGTTCTCACCGATTGAACTTCCTATTTATACACTAATTTCTGGCACTTTCATTGTTGTCAAGTGTCAATCGGACTGGAAAACTATTTGAAATTTAAACTGTCCAACAGTGTAATGTCACGTGGTAAACTGTAAACTAAATTGTACACCATAGTGTACATATCGCAAGGTTCTTACCGATTGAACCTTGCTATTTGTACACTGATTTTGGACACGTTGTTTGACACTAGGATTGTTGCCAAGTATGAATTGGATGGGAAAACTATTTGAAACTTAAACCGTCCAACGGGTATATGTCACGTGGCAAAGCATAAACTAAAGTGTACACCATAGTGTATTTGAAGCAAGGTTCTTACCGATTGAACTTTGCTAATTGTAAACTGATTTTAGACACGGTCTTTGACACTTGCATTGTTGTCAAGTCTCAATTGGATGGGAAAAGTGTTTAAAATTTAAACTGTCCAACAGGGTAATGTAATGTGGCAAAGTGTAAACTAAAGTGTATACCATAGCGTACATGTCTCAAGGTTCTTACCGATTGAGCTTTGCTATTTGTACACTGATTTTTGACACATTGTTTGACTCTTGCATTGTTGTCAAGTGTCAATTAGATGGGAAAATAGTTTTAAATTTAAACTGTCCAATAAGGTAATGATACATGGCAAAGTGAAAACTCAAGTGTGTACACCATAGTGTACATATAGCATGGTACTTACCGATTGAACTTTGCTATTTGTACGCTGATTTTTGATACGTTGTTCAACACCTGCATTGTTTTTAAGTGTCAATTGGATGGAAAAACTGTTTGAAATTTAAAGTGTCCAATAGGGATATGTCATGCGGCAAAGTGTATAGTAAAGTGTACACCACAATGTACCTGAAGCAAGGCTCTTACCGATTGAACTTCACTATTTATACTCTAATTTTTGACACGTTTTTGGACACTTTCATTGTTGTCAAGTAACAATCGGACTGGAAAACTGTTTGAAATTTAAATTGTCCGACAGTGTAATAGCACGTGGCAAATTGTAAAATAAAGGGTACACCATAGTGTACATGTAGTAAGGTTCTTACCGATTGAACCTTGCTATTTGTACACTGGTTTTGGACACGTTGTTTTGCACTTGCATTGTTGTCAAGTGTCAATTGGATGGAAAAAAATTTTAAAATTTAAACTGTCTAATAGGGTGATATAACGTGGCAAAGTGTAAACTAAAGTGTACAACATATTGTAAATGTCTCAAGGTTCTTACCGATTGAATTTTGGTATTTGTACACTAATTTTTGACACATTGTTTGACACTTGCGTTGTTGTCAAGTGTCAATTGGGTGGAAAAGTTGTTTGAAATTCAATCTGTCCAACTAGGTAATGACACATGGCAAAGTGTAAACTAAAGTGTGTACACCATAGTGTACATGTCGCAAGGTTCTTACCAATTTAACTTTGCTATTTGTACACTGATTTTTTACACGTTGTTCGACACTTGCATTGTTGTCAAGTGTCAATTGGATAGGAAAATTGTTTGAAATTTATACTGTCCAACGGGGATATGTCACGTGGAAAAGCGTGAACTAAAGTGTACACCATAGTGTACTTGAAGCAAGGTTCTAACCGATTGAACTTTGCTATTTGTACACTAATTTTGGACACGTTTGACTCTTGCATTGTAGCCAGGTGTCAATTGGATGGAAAAGTAGTTTAAAATTTAAAGTCTCCAACGGGGATATGTCACTTGGCAAAGCATAAACTAAAGTGTACACCATAGTGCACTTGTAGCAAGGTTCTTACAAATTGAACTTTGCTATTTGTACACTAATTTTGGACACGTTGTTTGACACTTGCATTTTTGTCAAGTGCCAATTGGATGGGAAAACTGTTTAAAATTTAAACTGTCCAACACGGTAGTATAATGTGGCAAAATGTAAACTAAAGTGTACACCATAGTGTACATGTAGCATGGTACTTACCGATTGAACTTTGCTATTTGTACATTGATTTTTGATACGTTGTTAGACACTTGCATTGTTGTCAAGTGTTAATTGGATGGGAAAACTCTTTGAAATTTAAACTGTCTAACAGGGTAATGTCACGTGGCAAAGTGTTAACTAAAGTTTACACCATAGTGTACATACAGCAAGGTTCTTACCGATTGAACTTTGCTATTTGTACACTGATTTTTGACACGTTGTTCAACACCTGCATTATTGTCAAGTGTCAATTGGATGGGAAAATTGTTTGAATTTTAAACTGTCCAATAGGGATATGTCGCGCGGCAATGTGGATAGTAAAGTGTACACCATAGTGTTCCTGAAGCAAGGTTCTTACCGATTGAACTTCGCTATTTATACACTAATTTTTGACATGTTTTTTGACACTTTCATTGTTGTCAAGTGTCAATCGGACTAGAAAACTGTTTAAAATTTAAACTGTCCAACAGTGTAATGTCACGGTGCAAATTGTAAAATAAAGGGTACACCATAGTGTACATGTAGCAAGGTTCTTACCGATTGAACCTTTCTATTTGTACACTAATTTTGGACACGTTGTTTGACACTAGCATTGTTGCCAAGTCTCAATTGGATGGAAAAACTATTTGAAATTTAAACTGTCCAACAGGGATATGTCACGTGAAAAAGTGTAAACTAAAGTGTACAACATAGTGTATTTGAAGCAAGGTTCTTACCGATTGAATTTTGCTAATTGTACACTAATTTTGAACACGTTGTTTGACTCTTCCGTTCTTGTCAAGTGTCAATTGAATGGAAAAACTATTTAAAATTTATTCTGTCCAATAGGGTAATGACACGTTACAAAGTGTTTACTAAAGTGTGTACACCATAGTGTACATGTCGCAAGGTTCTAACCAATTGACCTTTGCTATTTGTACACTGATTTTTGACATGTTGTTTGACATGTGCATTGTTATCAATTGTCAATTGGATTGAAAAACTGTTTGAAATTTAAATTGTCCAACAGGGATATGTCACGTAGCAAAGTGTAAACTAAAGTATACACCATAGTTTACATGAAGCAAGGTTCTTACCAATTGAACTTTGCTAGTTGTACACTGATTTTTGACACATTGTTTGACACGTGCATTGTTGTCAAGTGTCGATGGGATTGGAAAATTGTTTGAAATTTAAATTGCCCAACAGGGATATGTTACGTGGCAAAGTGTAAACTAAAGTGTACACCATCGTGTACATGAAGCAAGGTTCTCACCAATTGAACTTTGCAAATTGTACACAGATTTTTGTCATATTGTTTGACACTTACATTGTTGTCAAGAGACAATTGGATAGGAAAACTGGTTGAAATTTAAACTGTCCAACAAGGTAATGTCACGTGGCAAAGTGTAAACTAAAGTGTGCTCACCATAGTGTACATGTAGCAAGGTTCGTACCAATTAAACTTTGGTAATTTGTACACTGGTTTTTGACACGTTGTTTGACACTTGCAATGTTGTCAAGTGTCAATTGGATGGGAAAACTGTTTAAAATTTAAATTGTCGAACAGCGTAATGTCACGTGGCCAAGTGTAAACTAAAGTGTGTACACCATTGTGTACATGTAGCACAGTTCTCAATGACTGAACTTCGCTATTTGTACACTGATTTTTGACACGTTGTTTGACACTTGCATTGTTGTCAAGTGTCAATTGGATGGGAAAACTGTTAGAAGTTTAAACTATCCAACAGGGATATGTCATGTGGCAATGTGTAAACTAAAGTGTACAGCATTGTGTACCTAAAGCAAGGTTCTTACCGATTGAACTTATCTATTTGTACACTGATTTTTGACACATTGTTTAACACTTGCATTGTTGTCAAGTGTAAATTGGATTGGAAAACTGTTCAAAACTTAAACTATCCAACAGGGTAATGTCAAGTGGTAAAGTGTAAACTAAAGTGTCATCATATTGTACATCTAGCAAGTTTCTTACCGATTGAACTTTTCTATTTGAACACTGATTTTTGACACATTTGACTAATGTGAAATGTAAACTAAATTATAAACCATAGTGTACATGTAGCAAGTTTCTTACCGATTGGACTTTGCAAATTGTACACTGATTTTGAACATGTTGTATGACACTTACATTGTTGTCAAGTGTCAATTGGATAGGAAAACTGTTTAAAATTAAAACTGTCCAATAGGGTAATGTAACGTTGCAAAGTGTAGACAAAAGTGTACACCATAGTGTACATGTCTCAAGTGTCTTACCGATTGAATTTTGCTATTTGTACACTGATTTTCGATACATTGTTTGACACTCGTATTATTGTCAAGCGTCAATTAGGTCGATTGGATGGGAAAACTGTTTGAAATTTAAATTGCCCAACGGGGATATGTCACGTGGCAAAGCGTAAACTTAAGTGTACACCATAGTGTACTTGAAGAAAAGTTCTTACCGATTGAACTTTGCTATTTGTACACTAATTTTTGACACGTTGTTTGACACTTGCATTCTTCTCAAACGTCAATTGGATGGGAAAACTATTTGAAATTTAAACTGTACAGTAGGGATATGTCACGTGGCAAAGTGTAAAATAAAGTGTACACCATAGTGTAAATGTCGCAAGGTTCTTACCGATTGAACTTTGCTATTTGTACACTAATTTTTGACACGTTTTTTGACACTTGCATTGTTGTCAAGTGTCAATTGGATGGGAAAACTGTTTGAAATTTAAACTATCCAATAGGGTAATGTAATGTTGCAAAGTGTAAGCAAAAGTGTACACCATAGTGTACATGTCTCAAGTGTCTTACCGATTGAATTTTGCTATTTGTACACTGATTTTAGACACGTTGTTTGACACTCGTATTATTGTCAAGCGTCAATTGGGTCGAAAAACTTTTTGAAATTTGAACTGTCCAACAGGGTAATGTCACGTGGCAAAGTGTAAACTAAAGTGTACACGATAGTGTACATGAAGCTAGGTTCTTACCTATTGAACTTTGCTATTTGTATACTAATTTTTGACACGTTGTTTGACACTTACATTCTTCTCAAGTGTCAATTGGATGGGAAAACTATTTGAAATTTAAACAGTACAGTAGGGATATGTCACGTGGCAAAATGTAAACTAAAGTGTACACCATAGTGTCTATGTCGCAAGGTTCTTACCGATTGAACTTTGCTATTTGTACGCTGATTTTTGACACATTTTTTGACACTTGCATTGTTTTCAAATGTCAATTGGATGGGAAAAATGTTTGAAATTTAAACTGTCCAACAGGGATATGTCACGTGGCAAAGTGTAAACCAAATTGTACACCAAAGTGTACATGCAGCAGGGTCCCCACCGATTGAACTTTGCAATTTGTACACCAATTTTTGCCACGTCATTTGACACTTACATTGTTGTCATGTGACAATTGGATAGGAAAACTAGTTGAAATTTAAACTGTCCAACAGGGTAATGTCACGTGGCAAAGTGTAAACTAAACTGAGTGCACCATAGTGTACATATAGCAAGGTTCTTAACAATTGAACTTTGCTATTTATACACCGATTTTTGACCCGTTGTTTGACACCTGCATTGTTGTCAAGTGTCAATTGGATGGGAAAACTTTTTTTAAATTTAAACTGTCGAACAGGTTAATGTCACATGGCCAACTGTAAACTAAAGTGTACACCATAGTGTACATGTAGCGCGGTCCTTATCGATTGAACTTTGCTAATTATATACTGATTTTTGACATATTGCTTGGTACTTTTATTGTTTTCAAGTGTCAATTCGATAGAAAAACTGTTTGAAATTTAAATTGTCCAACAGGGCAATGTCACGTGGTAAAATGTAAACTAAAGTGTACACCATAGTGTACATGTTGCAAGGTTCTTACCAATTAAACTTTGCTATTTGTACACTAATTTTGGACGCGTTGTTTGACATTTACATTGTTGTCAAGTGTCAATTGGATGGGAAAACTATTTGAAATTTAAACTGTCAAACAAGGTAATGTCACGTAGCAAAGTGTAAACTAAAGTGTGCACCATATTGTACATGTAGCAAGGTTCTTAACAGTTAAACTTTGCTATTTGTACACCGATTTTGGACACGTTGTTTGACACTCGCATTGTTGCCAATTGTCAATTGGATGGGAAAACTATTTGAAATTTAAACTGTCAAACAAGGTAATGTCACGTAGCAAAGTGTAAACTAAAGTGTGCACCATATTGTACATGTAGCAAGGTTCTTAACAGTTAAACTTTGCTATTTGTACACCGATTTTGGGCACGTTGTTTGACACTTGCATTGTTGCCAATTGTCAATTGGATGGAAAAATTGTTTGAAATTTAAACTGACCAACGGGGATATGTCACGTGGCAAAGCGTAAACTTAAGTGTACACCATAGTGTACTTGAAGAAAAGTTCTTACCGATTGAACTTTGCTATTTGTACACTAATTTTTGACACGTTGTTTGACACTTGCATTCTTCTCAAGCGTCAATTGGATGGGAAAACTATTTGAAATTTAAACTGTACAGTAGGGATATGTCACGTGGCAAAGTGTAAACTAAAGTGTACACCATAGTGTACATGTCGCAAGGTTCTTACCGATTGAACTTTGCTATTTGTACACTAATTTTTGACACGTTTTTTGACACTTGCATTGTTGTCAAGTGTCAATTGGATGGAAAAACTGCTTGAAATTTAAACTGTCCAACAGGAATATGTCACGTGGCAAAGTGTAAACCAAATTGTACACCAAAGTGTACATGCAGTAGGGTCCCCACCGATTGAACTTTGCAATTTGTACACCAATTTTTGCCACGTTGTTTGACACTTACATTGTTGTCATGTGACAATTGGATAGGAAAACTGGTTGAAATTTAAACTGTCCAACAGGGTAATGTCACGTGGCAAAGTGTAAACTAAAGTGAGTGCACCATAGTGTACATGTAGCAAGCTTCTTAACAATTGAACTTTTGCTATTTATACACCAATTTTTGACCCGTTGTTTAACACCTGCATTGTTGTTAGGTGTCAATTGGATGGGAAAACTTTTTTAAATTTAAACTGTCGAACATGTTAATGTCACATGGCCAACTGTAAACTAAAGTGTACACCATAGTGAACATGTAGCGCGGTCCTTATCGATTGAACTTTGCTATTTGTATACTGATTTTTGACACGTTGTTTGGTACTTTTATTGTTGTCGAGTGTCAATTCGATAGGAAAATTGTTTGAAATTTAAATTGTCCAATAGGGCAATGTCACGTGGTAAAAGTGTAAACTAAAGTGTACACTATAGTGTACATGTCGCAAGGTTCTTACCAATTAAACTTTACTATTTGTACACTAATTTTGGACGCGTTGTTTGACACTTGCATTGTTGTCAAGTGTCAATTGGATGGGAAAACTGTTTGAAATTTAAACTGTCAAACAAGGTAATGTCACGTAGCAAAGTGTAAACTAAAGTGTTCACCATATTGAACATGTAGCAAGGTTCTTAACAGTTAAACTTTGCTATTTGTACACCGATTTTGGATACGTTGTTTGACACTTGCATTGTTGCCAATTGTCAATTGGCTGGAAAAACTGTTTGAAATTTAAACTGTCCAACGGGGATATGTCATGTGGCAAAGCGTAAACTTAAGTGCACACCATAGTGTACTTGAAGAAGAATTCTTACCGATTGAACTTTACTATTTGTAAACTGATTTTGGACACGTTGCTTGACACTTGGATTGTTGTCAAGTGTCAATTGGATGGAAAAATTGTTTAAAATTTAAACTGTCCAACAGGGTATTGTACGGTGGGAAAGTGCAAACTAAATTGTACACTATAGTGTGCATATCTCAAGGTTCTTACCGATTGAACTTTGCTATTTGTACACTGATGTTTGACAAGTTGTTTGACGCTCGCATTTTTGTCAAGTGTCAATTGGGTCCGAAAACTATTTGAAATTTGAACTGTCCAACAGGTTAATGTCACGTGGCAAAGTATAAACTAAAGTGTACACCATAGTGTACATGAAGCAAGGTTCTCATCTATTGAACTTTGCTATTTGTACATTGATTTTTGACACGTTGTTTGACACTTACATTCTTGTCAAGTGTCAGTTGGATGGAAAAACTGTTTGAAATTTAAACTATACAACAGGGATATGTGACGTGGCAAAGTGTAAACTAAAGTGTACACCACAGTGTACATGTCGGAAGGTTCTTACCGATTGAACTTTGCTATTTGTACACCGATTTTTGACACATTTTTTAACAGTTGCATTGTAGTCAAGTGTCAAATGGATGGAAAAACTGTTCGAAATTGAAACTGTCCAATAGGGATATGTCACGTGGCAAAGTGTAAATCAAATTGTACCCTTAGTGTACTTGCAGCAGGGTCCTTACCGATTGAATTTGCTATTTGTATACCGATTTTTGCCACGTTGTTTGAGACTTGCATTGCTGTCAAGTGTCAATTGGATTGGAAAATTGTTTGGAATTTAAACCGTCCAATAGGGTAATGTCACGTGGCAAAGTGTAAACTAAAGTGTACACCATAGTGTACATGTAGCAAGGTTCTTATCGATTGAACTTTGCTACTTGTACACTGATTTTTGACATGTTGTTTGACACTTACAATGTTGTTAAGTGCCAATTGGATGGAAAAACTATTTGAAATTTAAACTGTCAAATAGGGTAATGTCACGTGGCCAAGTGTAAACTAAAGTGTGTAGACCGTCATGTACAAGTAGCACAGTTCTCAACGATTAAACTTTGCTATTTGTACACAGATTTTTGACACGTGTTTTGACACTTGCATTGTTTTCAAGTGTCAATTGGATGGGAAAACTATTTGAAATTTAAACTGTCCAATAGGGAGAAGTCACGTGGCAAGGTATAAACTAAAGTGTGTGCACCAGAGTGTACGTGTAGCAAGGTTCTTGACGATTGAACTTTGCTATTTGTACATTTATTTTTGACACATTGTTTGACACTTTCTTTGTAGTCAAGTGTCAATTGGATGGAAAAATTGTTTGAAATTTAAACTGTCCAACAGGTTAATGTCACGTGGCAAAGTGTAAACTAAAGTATACAATATAGTGTACATGTAGCACTGTCTTTACCAATTGAACTTCGCTATTTGTACACTGATTTTTGACACGTTGTTTGACAGTTGCATTATTCTCAAGTGTCTATTGGATGGAAAAACTTTTTGAAATTTAAACTGTCCAACAAGGACATGACATGTGGCAAAGTGTAAACTAAAGTGTACACCATAGTGTACCTGAAGCAAGGTTCTTACCGATTGAACTTATCTATTTGTACACTGATTTTTGATGCGTTTTTTGACACTTGCATTGTTGTCAAGTGTAAATTGGATTGAAAAATTGTTTGAAATTTAAAATGTCCAACAGGGTAATATCACGTGGCAAAGTGTACATCATAGTGTACACGCAACAAGGTTCTTACCGATTGAACTTTTCCGTTTGTACACTGATTTTTGACACGTTATTTGACTAACGTGAAATGTAAACTAAAATTTACAACATAGTGTACATGTAGCATGTTGCTTACCGATTGAACTTTGCTTTTTACACACTAATTTTTGACACGTTGTTTGACACTTGCATTGTCATTAAGTGTCAATTGGAAAGGAAAACTATTTGAAATTTAAATAGTCCAACGGGGTAATGTCACGTGACAATGTGTAAACTAAAGTGTACACCATAGTATTGATATAGCAAGGTTCTAACCGATTGAACTTTGCTATTTGTACACTGATTTTGGACACGTTGTTTGACACTTACATTCTTCTCAAGTGTCAATTGGATGGAAAAACTATTTGAAATTTAAACTGTACAATAGTGATATGTCACGTGGCAAAGTGTAAACTAAAGTGTACACCATAGTGTACATGTCGCAAGGTTCTTACCGACTGAACTTTGCTATTTATACACTGATTTTGACACATTTTTTGACACTTGCATTGTCGTCAAGTGTCAATTGGATGGGAAAACTGTTTGAAATTTAAACTATCCAACAGGGATATGTCACGTGGAAAAGTGTAAACCAAATTTTACACCAAAGTGTACATGCAGCAGGGTCCCCACCGATTGAACTTTGCAATTTGTACACCTATTTTTGCCACGTTATTTGACACTTACATTTTTGTCATGTGACAATTGGATAGGAAAACTGGTTGAAATTTAAACTGTCCAACAGGGTAATGTCACGTGACAAAGTGCAAACTAAAGTGTGTGCACCATAGTGTACATGTAGCAAGATTTTTAACAATTGAACTTTGCTATTTATACACCGATTTTTGACCCGTTGTTTGACACCTGCATTGTTGTCAAGTGTTAATTGGATGGGAAAACTATTTTAAATTTAAACTGTCGAACAGGGCAATGTCACATGGCTAACTGTAACCCAAAATGTACACCATAGTGTACATGTTGCATAGTCCTTGCCGATTGAACTTTACTATATGTATATTGATTTTTGACACGTTGTTTGATACTTTTATTGTTGTCGAGTGTGATAAGTGTGTTTTTACACACTTATTTAGCTCACAAACATGACTTAAACATGCATAAAGTAGTTGAATTGTGACTTAATCTTGTTAAATTCATGCAACGTAGGTGTTTCTATGGAAAAGATGGAATTTAGAAGAAAAGAGCCGAAAAAGAACCAAAATGGAAGAAAGCGATAGTTCGGGGACCAACTTGAAAATAATCCATAAATGAGGTGGGAAATGGAATGAAGATTCAAGAGTGTTAGAGGTCAATCGGATGAGGAAAGGAGTCAAGAGGTGAAATATGGTCAACGTATTATCAAGTATCAACTTTCAGGCGAAAAAAGTTATGCTCGTGATTTTGAATCTCTATTTGAGATCCATTTTTTGCATAGTAAACATCAGAATTTGAGGAAGCCTATTTCTATAAAAACGTACATCTTTGAGTTTTCTTCCCAATGCACTTTGAATCACTTCAATCGGATATCGGGAGAAAAAGTTATGACCAAAATACTGAAAGCTGTCCGACAGAAATTTTTCTATAACCATGCGGCCGCATGGTTATAATTCCTTGCAGCCACACATGATATAATAGGGATCTTTTTGGGCTGAAAATTTGAACCATGCGGTTGCATGGTTTAACACCATGCGGCCGCATGGCCTTAATTTTGGAAAAAAATTTGAACTTCCATTTTTAATTGAAACTCTTTCGGGGCTCCGTGGGGACATATATAAAAGCCAAAATTCATCAGAAATAGGGCAGACCATCCAGGGAGAAGAAGAATACAAATTTTGGAGGCAAGGAACATGAACTTGAAGTGGATTTCACAAGGATTCAAAGTGGTTTTCAAGGTTTTGTTCAAGATTTCAGATTTCAAGAACTTTCATACGGGTGTTATTCTTTCTGTTCATTATTTTCGTTTTGTTTTCTATAATTATGAATCTTCTAGGCTAGGTTTTCAATTACTAGGTGATCGATGAACCATTTTTTGTTATTTTAATTCTATATTTCATGAACTTAATATAAATATTCGTTGGATAATTTGATTGATTTACATGCATTAATTTTCTTCCGCAATTAGTGGCCAATGATTGTGTGAGTATTGATGACTTATTTCTTACATTCGAGAGAAGTGGAATAGGTTCAATAAGGTGTAAATTAACATAGGGTCCGATAGGGGATAGAGATATACCCCTATGCTTTATGCAATTCTTTAATTGTTCACAAAACCATATGCATTCTTGTATATTTGCATCATCCATAGATATATAGGCTGGTGGTGTGCAAGAATAGGTCTAATATATATCGAGAGAATATATTGGATAGAATTAGGAACATTAATTGGCAAATTTCCATCGGGTCATTAATTTTATGAAATTAGGGTTTTTATAACTTCAATTGGGAATTCATGATCCTAGTGACTTTAGTTTGATTCATTTTAATAAATTAGCTTTTAAACTTGCTTAATTTCATTTACTTGAGTGTTTAAGTCATTTAATTAGAGAAATTTCGAAATTAGGGTTTCTAATTGAGAAATTAGGGTTTTCAATTGAAATTAGGGTTTTTAGTTAAAATTAGGGTTTTTAATTGAAATTAGGGCTTTTTGCATTTAGACCATATTTCCGCTCAATTAGATTCGATTAAGGCTAGATCATATAGAATTGAACTACTCAATCTCTGAGGGACGATATTCGGACTTTTAAAATCCACTTTATTACTTGTTACGAACCGTACACTTGCGGTAGTTTTAAATTGAAAGAATTATTTCGTGAACAGAGTGTTAATTCGATATGAAAACCATTTGAAATTTAAATTGTCCAACAGGGCAATGTCACGTGGCAAAGTGTAAACTAAAGTGTACACCATAGTGTACATGTCGCAAGGTTCTTACCAATTAAACTTTGCTATTCGTACAATAATTTTGGACGCGTTGTTTGCTATTCGTACACTAATTTTTGACACGTTGTTTGACACTTGCAATGTTGTCAAGTGCCAATTGGATGGAAAAACTATTTGAAATTTAAACTGTCGAATAGGGTAATGTCACGTGGCCAAGTGTAAACTAAAGTGTGTACACCGTCGTGTACATGTAGCACAGTTCTCAACGATTGAACTTTGCTATTTGTACACTGATTTTTGACACGTGTTTTGACACTTGCATTGTTGTCAAGTGTCAATTGGATGGGAAAACTATTTGAAATTTAAACTGTCCAACAGGGTGAAGTCACGTGGCAAGGTATAAACTAAAGTGTGTGCACCAGAGTGTACATGTAGCAAGGTTCTTAACGATTGAACTTTGCTATTTGTACATTTATTTTTGACACATTGTTTGACGCTTTCTTTGTAGTCAAGTGTTAATTGGTTGGAAAAATTGTTTGAAATTTAAACTTTCCAACAGGTTAATGTCACACGGCAAAGTGTAAACTAAAGTGTACAATATAGTGTACACGTAGCACTGTCCTTACCAATTGAACTTCGCTATTTGTACACTAATTTTTGACACATTGTTTGACACTTGCATTGTTGTCAAGTGTCAATTGGATGGGAAAACTGTTTGAAATTTAAACTGTCCAACGGGGATATGTCATGTGGCAAAGTGTAAACTAAAGTGTACACCATAGTGTACCTGAAGCAAGGTTTTTACTGATTGAACTTATCTATTCGTACACTGATTTTTGACGCGTTGTTTAACACTTGCATTGTTGTCAAGTGTAAATTGGATTGGAAAACTGTTCGAAATTTAAATTGTCCAACAGGGTAATGTTACGTGGCAAAGTGCAAACTAAAGTGTACGACTTAGTGTACATGCAGCAAGGTTCTTACCAATTGAACTTTTCTGTTTGTACACTGATTTTTGACACGTTGTTTGACTAACGTGAAATGTAAACTAAATTGTACAACATAGTGTACATGTAGCATGTTGCTTACCGATTGAACTTTACTTTTTACACACTAATTTCTGACACGTTGTTTGATGCTTGCATTGTCGTTAAGTGTCAATTGGACAGGAAAACTGTTTGAAATTTAAACAGTCCAACAAGGTAATGTCACGTAGCAATGTGTAAACTAAAGTGTACGCCATAGTATAGATGAAGCAAGGTTCTAATCGATTGAACTTTACTATTTGTATACTGATTTTGGACACGTTGCTTAGCACTTGAAATGTTTTCAACTGTCAATTGGATAGAAAAATTGTTTGAAATTTAAACTGTCCAATGAGGATATGTCACGTGGCAAAGTGTAAACTAAAGTTTACAATATAGTGTACATGTAGCACTATCCTTATCGATTGAACTTCGCTATTTGTACACTGATTTTTGACATGTTGTTTGACACTTGCATTGTTGTCAAGTGTCAATTGGATGGGAAAACTGTTTGAAATTTAAACTGCCCAACAGGGATATGTCGTGTGGCAAAGTGTAAATTAAAGTGTACGCCATAGTGTACCTGAAGCAAGGTTCTTGCCGATTGAACTTTTCTATTTGTATAGTAATTTTTGACACGTTGTTTGACACTTGCATTGTCATTAAGTGTCAATTGGATAGGAAAACTGTTTGAAATTTAAACAGTCCAACAGGGTAATGTCACGTCACAATGTATAAACTGAAGTGTACAACATAGTGTAGATGTAGCAAGGTTCTAACCGATTGAACTTTTCTATTTGTACACTGATTTTGGACACGTTGTTTGACACTTGAAATGTTCTCAACTGTCAATTGGATGGAAAAACTATTTGAAATTTAAACTGTCCAATGGGGATATGTCACGTGGCAAAGTGTAAACTAAAGTGTACACCATAGTGTACATGTAGCAAGGTTCTTAGCGATTGAACTTTGCTATTTGTATACCGATTTTTGAAACGTTGTTTGACACTCGCATTGTTATCAAGTCTCAATTGGACTGGAAAACTGTTTGAAATTTATACTGTCCAACAGGGTAATGTCAAGTGTTAAATTTTAAACTATGGTGTAAACCATAGTGTGCATGTAGCAAGGTTCTTATCAATTGGACTTTGCTATTTGTACACTGATTTTCAACATGTTGTTTGACACCTGTATTGCTGTCAAGTGTCAATTGGATGGAAGAAAATTTAAAATTAAAATTGTCCGACAGGGTAATGTAACATTGCAAAGTGTAAACTAAAGTGTACACCATAGTGAACATGTCGCAGGGGTCTTACCGATTGAACTTTGCTATTTGTACACTGATTTTTGACACGTTGTTTGACACTCGCATTGTTGTCAAGCACCAATTGGGTCGGAAAACTTTTTGAAATTTGAACAGTCCAACAGGGTAATGTCACGTGGCAAAGTGTAAACTAAAGTGTACACCATAGTTTACATGAAGTAAGGTTCTTACCTATTGAACTTTGCTATTTTTACACTAATTTTTGACACGTTGTTTGACACTTACATTCTTCTCGAGTGTCAATTGGATGGGAAAACTATTTAAATTTAAACTGTACAACAGGGATATGTCACGTGGCAATGTGTAAAAGTGTACACCATAGTGCACATATCGCAAGGTTCTTAACAATTGAACTTTGCTATTTGTATAGTGATTTTTGACATGTTTTTTGTCACTTGCATTGTTGTCAAGTGTCAATTGGATGGAAAAATTGTTTGAAATTTAAATTGTCCAACTGGGATATGTCACGTGGCAAAGTGTAAATCAAATTGTACACCAAAGTGTATGTGCAGCCGGGTCATCGCCGATTGAACTTTGCTATTTGTACACCGATTTTTGCCACATTATTTGACACTTACATTGTTGCCAAGTGACAATTGGATAGGAAAACTAGTTGAAATTTAAACTATCCAACAAGGTAATGTCACGTGGCAAAGTGTAAACTAAAGAGTGTGCATCGTAGTGTACATGTAGCAAGGTTCTTAACGATTGAACTTTGCTATTTGTAGACTGATTTTTGACAAGTTGTTTGACACTTGCATTGTTGTCAAGTGTCAATTGGATGGGAAAACTTTTTTAAATTTAAACTGTCGAATAGTGTAATGTCACGTGGCCAACTGTAAACTAAAGTGTACACCATAGTGTACATGTAGCACGGTCCTAATCGATTGAACTTTGTTATTTGTATACTAATTTTTGACACGTTGTCTGATACTTTTATTGTTGTCGAGTGTCAATTCGATAGGAAAACTACTTGAAATTTAAATTGTCCGACAGGGCAATGTCACGTGGCAAAGTGTAAACTAAAGTGTACACCATAGTGTACATGTCGCAAGGTTCTTACCGATTGAACTTTGCCATTTGTACACTAATTTTTGACGCATTGTTTGACACTTGCATTGTCTTCAAGTGTCAATTGGATGGGAAAACTATTTGAAATTTAAACTGTCAAACAAGGAAATGTTACGTGGCAAAGTGTAAACTAAAGTGTACACCATATTGTACATGTAGCAAGGTTCTTACCGATTGAAATTTGCTATTTGTAAACTAACTTTTGACACATTGTTTGACACTTTAATTGTCGTCAAGTATCAATTGGTGGGAAAATTGTTTGAAATTTAAACTGTCAGACAGGGCAATGTCGCGGGGCAAAGTTTAAACTAAATTGTACATATCGCAAGGTTCTTATCGATTGAACTTTGCTATTTGTACACTGGTTTTTGACACGTACATTGTTGTGAAGTGTCACTGGGATTGGAAAATAGTTTGAAATTTAAACTGTCCAACAGGGATATGTCATGCGGCAAAGTGTAAACTAAAGTGTACATGTCGCAAGGTTCTTACCGATTGAACTTTGCTATTTGTACACCGATTTTTAACACGTTGTTTGACTCTTGCATTCTTGTCAAGTGCCAATTTGATGGGAAAAGTATTTGAAATTTAAACTATCCAATAGGGTAATGTCACGTGGCAAATTGTAAACTAAAGTGTACACCATAGTGTACAAGTGGCATGGTCCTTGCCAATTGAACTTTGCTATTTATACACTAATTTTTAACGCGTTGTTTGACACTTGCATAGTTGTCAAGTGTTAATTGGATGGGAAAACTGTTTGAAATTTAAACTGTCCAACGTGGTAATGTCACTTGGCAGAGTGTAACCTAAAGTGTACACCATAGTGTACATGAAGTAAGATTCTTATCGATTGAACTTTACTACTTGTACACTGATTTTTGACACGTTGTTTGACACTTACATTGTTGTCAAGTGTCAATTGGATGGGAAAACTGTTTGAAATTTAAACTGTCCAACATGGATATGTCACGTGGTAAAGTGTAAACTAAAGTATACACAATAGTGTACGTGAAGCAAGGTTCTTACCGATTGAACTTTGCTATTTGTACACTAATTTTGGACATGTTGTTTGACACTTGAATTGTTGTCAAGTGCCAATTGGATGGAAATATGGTTTGAAATTTAAACTGTCCAACAGGGTAATGTCACGTGGCAAAGTATAAACTAAAGTGTGTACACCATCTTGTACATGTTGTAAGGTTTTTATCGATTGAACTTTGTTTATGTACACTGATTTTTGACACGTTGTATAACACCTGCATTGTTGTCAAGTGTCAATTGGATCGAAAAATTGTTTGAAATTTAAACTGTCCAACAGTGTAATGTCACGTGGCAATGTGTAAACTAAAGTGTGTACACCATTGTGTACATGTAGCAAGGTTCTCAACGATTGAACGTTGCTATTTGTACACTGATTTTTGACACGTTTGACACTTTCATTGTTGTCAAGTGTCAGTTGGATGGGAAAACTGTTTGAAATTTAAACTATCCAACAGAGTAATGTCACGTGGTAAAGTGTAAACTCAATTGTGTACATCATCGTGTACATGTAGCAAGGTTCTTACCGATTGAACTTTGCTATTTGTACACTGACTTTTGACTCGTTGTTTGACACTTGAATTGTTGTCAAGTGTCAATTGAACTGGAAAACTATTTGAAATTTAAACTGTCCATCAAGGTACTTTCACGTGACAAAGTTTAAATTAAAGTGTACACCACAGAGTACATGTAGCAAGGTTCTTACCGATTGAACTTTGCAATTTGTACACTGATTTTTTGCACGTTGTTTGACACTTGCATTGTTGTCAAGTGTCAATTAGATGGGAAAACTGTTTGAAATTTAAATGATCCAATGGGTAATGTCACGTGGCAAAGTGTAAACTAAAGTGTATACCATAGTGTACATGTTGCAAGGTCCTTACGGATTGAACCTTTCTATTTGTGCGCTGATTTTTGACACGTTGGTTGACACTTGCATTGCCGTCAAGCGTCAACTAGATGGAAAAACTGTTTGAAATTTAAATTGTCCAGCAGGGTAATGTCAGGTGGCAAAGTGTAAACTAAAGTGTACACCATAGAGTACATGTTGCAAGGTCCTTACGGATTGAACCTTGCTATTTGTACACTGATTTTTGACACGTTGGTTGACACATGAATTGTTGTCAAGTGTCAATTGAACAGAAAAATTGTTTGAAATTTAAACTGTCCAATAGGGTAATGTCACGTGGCAAAGTTTAAAATGAAGTGTACACCACAGTGTACATGTAGCAAGGTTCTTACCGATTGAACTTTACTATTTGTACACTGATTTTTGACACGTTGTTTGACACTTTCTCTGTAGTCAAGTGTCAATTGGATGGAAAAATTGTTTGAAATTTAAACAGTCCAACATGTTAATGTCACGTGGCAAAGTGTAAACTAAAGTGTACAATATAGTGTACATGTAGCACTGTCCTTATCGATTGAACTTCGCTATTTGTACACTGATTTTTGACACATTGTTTGACACTTGCATTGTTGTCGAGTAGCAATTGGATGGAAAAAATATTTGAAATTTAAACTGTCCAACAGGGATATGTCATGTGACAAAGTGTAAACTAAAGTGTACACTATAGTGTACCTGAAGCAAGGTTCCTACCGATTAAACTTTTCTATTTGTACACTGATTTTTGAAACGTTGTTTGACACTTTATTGTTGTCAAGTGTAAATTGGATTGGAAAACTTTTCGAAATTTAAACTGTCCAATAGGGTAATGTCACATGGCAAAGTGTAGACTAAAGTGTACATCATAGTGTGCATGTAGCAAGGTTCTTACCGATTGAACTTTTCTGTTTGTACACTGATTTTAAACACGTTGTTTGACTAACGTGAAATGTAAACTAAATTGTACACCATAGTGTACATGTAGCATGGTGCTTACCGATTGAACTTTGCTTTTTACACACTGATTTTTGACACGTTGTTTGACGCTTGCATTGTCGTTAAGTGTCAATTGGATAGGAAAACTGTTTGAAATTTAAACAGTTCAATAGGATAATGTCACGTGGCAATGTGTAAACTAAAGTGTACACCATAGTGTAGATGTAGTAAGGTTCTTACCGATTGAACTTTTCTATCTGTACACTGATTTTTGGACACGTTTTTTGACACATGAAATGTTGTCAAGTGTCGATTGGATGAAAAAATTGTTTGAAATTTCAACTGTCCAATGGGGATATGTCACGTGGTAAAGGGTAAACTAAAGTGTACATCGTAGTGTACATGAGGCAAGGTTCTTAGCGATTGAACTTTGGTATTTGTACACCAATTTTTGAAACATTGTTTGACACTCATATTGTTGTCAAATGTAATTGGATTGGAAAACTGTTTGAAATTTAAACAGTCCAACAGGGTCATGTCACGTGGCAGTGTGTAAACTAAAGTGTAAATCATAGTGTAGATGTAGCAAAGTTCTTACCGATTGAACTTTGCTATTTGTATACTGATTTTGGACACGTTGTTCGACACATGAAATGTTGTCAAGTGTCAATTGGATGGAAAAACTGTTTGAAATTTAAACTGTCCAATAGGGATATGTCATGTGGCAAAGTGTAAACTAAAGTGCACACCATAGTGTACATGAAGCAAGGTTCTTAGCGATTGAACTTTGGTATTTGTACACCAATTAGTGAAACGTTGTTTGACACTTGCATTGTTGTCGAGTGTCAATTGGAATGGAAAACTATTTGAAATTTAAACTGTCCAATAGAGTGCTGTCACGTGGCAATGATTAAACTAAAGTGTACACCATAGGGTACATATAGCAATGTTCTTACCGATTTAACTTTTCTATTTTTACACAAATTTTTGGCACATTGTTTGACACTTGCATTGTTCTCAAGTGTCAATTGGATGAGAAAACTGCTTGAAATTTAAACTGTCCAACAGGGTAATGTCACGTGGTAAAGTGTAAAGTAAATGTACATCATAGTATACATGTTGCAAGGTTCTTACGAATTGAGCTTTGTTATTTGTACATTAATTTTTGACACAGTGTTTGATACTTGCATTGTTGTTAATGTCAATTGGCTGGAAAAACTATTTGAAATTTAAACTGTCCAATAGGGTGATGTCACGTCGAAAAGTTTAAACTAAAGTGTACACCGTAGTGTACATGTCCCCAGGTTCTTACCGATTGAACTTTGCTATTTATACACTGATTATTGACGAGTTGTTTGACACTTGCATTGTTGTCAAGTGTCAATTGGATAGGAAAACTATTTGAAATTTAAACTGTCCAATGGGATAATGTCATGCGGCAAAGTGAAAACTAAAGTGTACACCATAGTGTACATGTGGCAAGGTTCTTACTGATTGAACTTTGCTATTTGTACACAAATTTTTGACACGTTGTTTGACACTTGTGAAATGTAAACTAAAGTGTGCACCATAGTGTACATGTAGCAACGTTCTTACCATATGAACTTTGCTATTTGTACATTGATTTTGGACATGTTGTTCGACACTTGAATTGTTGTCAAGTGTCAATTGGATGGGAAAACTATTTGAAATTTAAACTGTCCTACAGGTAATGTCACGTGGCAAAGTGTAAACAAAAGTGTGTACACCATCGTGTACATGTTGCAAGGTTCTTATCGATTGAACTTTGCCACTTGTACACTGATTTTTGACACGTTGTTTGACACTTGCATTGTTGTCAAGTGTCAATTGGATGGAAAAACTATTTGAAATTTAAACTGTCCAACAGGGTAATGTCACGTGGCAAAGTGTAAACTAAAGTGTGCACTCCATCGTGTTCATGTAGCAAGGTTCTTTCCGATTAAACTTTGCTATTTGTACACTGATTTTTGACAAGTTATTTGAAACTTGAATTGTTGTCAAGGGTCAATTGGATTGAAAAATTGTTTGAAATTTAAACTGTCCAACAAGGTAATGTTACGTGGCAAAGTGTAAACTAAAGTGTGTACACCATAGTGTACATATCGCCAGGTTCTTACCGATTGAACTTTACTATTTTTACACTGATTTTTGACACGTTGTTTGACATTTGCTTTGTTGTCAAGTGTCAATTAGATTGGAAAACTATTTGAAATTTAAAATGTCCGACATGGTAATATCACGTGGCGAAGTGTAAAATAAAGTGTACACTATAGTATACATGTAGCAAGGTTCTTACCCATTGAACTTTGCTATTTGTACACTAATTTTTGACACGTTGTTTAACTAATGTGAAATGTAAACTAAAGTGTACGCCATAGTGTACATGTAGCATGGTACTTACCGATTGAACTTTGCTATTTGTACACTAATTTTTGACACGTTGCATGACACTTGTATTATTGTTTACGTATGAATTGGATAAGAAAGCTGTTTGAAATTTAAAGAGTCCAATAGGGTAATGTCATGTGGCAAAGTGTAAACTAAAGTATATACCATAGTGTATATGGAGGAAGGTACTTACCTATTGAACTTTGCCATTTGAACACTGATTTTGGACCCGTTGTTTGACACTTGCATTGTTGTCAAGTGTCAATTGGATGGAAAATTGTTTGAAAGTTAAACTGTCCAACAGGGATATGTCATTTGGCAAAGAGTAAACTGAAGTGTACACCATAGTATACATGAGGCAAGGTTCTTAGCGATTGAACTTTGCTATTTGCACACCGATTTTTGAAACGTTGTTTGACCCTCACATTATTGTTAAGTGTCAATTGAATTGGAAAACTTTTTGAAATTGGAACTGTCCAATAGGATAATTTCACGTGGAAAAGTGTAACCTAAAGTGTACACCATAGTGTACATGCCGTAAGGTTCTTATCGATTGAACTTTGCTACTTGTACAATGATTTTTGACACGTTGATTGACACTTGCATTACTGTCAATTGGATGGGAAAACTGTTTGAAATTTAAACTGTCCAACGGGGTAATGTCACGTGGCAAAGCTTACATCATAGTGTACATGTAGTAACGTTCTTACCGATTGAACTTTGCTATTTGTACACTGATTTTGGACATGTTGTTCGACACTTACATTGTCGTCAAGTATCAATTGGATCGAAAAAATGTTTGCAATTTAAACTATCCAATAGGGTAATGTTAAGGGGCAATGTGTAAACTAAAGTGTACACCATAGTGTACATGAAACAAGGTTCTTAGTGATCGAATTTTGCTATTTGTACACCGATTTTTGAAATGTTGTTTGACACTCACATTGTTGTCAAGTGGCAATTGGATTGGAAAACTGTTTGAAATTTGAACTGTCCAACAAGATAACGTCACGTGGCAAAGTGTAAACTAAAGTGTACTTGTACAAGTTCTTATCGATTGAACTTTGCTATATGTACACTATTTTGGACACGTTGTTTGACACTTGCATTGTTGTCAAGTGTCAATTGGATGAGAGAACTGTTTGAAATTTAAACTTTTCAACGGGGTATATCATGTGGTAAAGTGTAAACTAAAGTATACATCATAGTGTACATGAAGCAAGGTTCTTCGTGATTGAACTTTGCTATTTGTACACCGATTTTTAACAGGTTGTTTAACACTTGCATTGTTGTCAAGTGTCAATTGGATTGGAAAACTGTTTGAAGTTTAAACTGTCCAATAGGGTAATGTCATGTGGCAAAGTGTAAACTAATGTGTACACCGTAGTGTACAAGTTGCAAGGTTCTTACCGATACACCTTTACTATTTGTATACTGATTTTTGACACGTTGTTTGACACTTACATTTTTGTCAAGTGGCAATTAGATGGGAAAACTGTTTGAAATTTATACTGTCCAATGGGGTAATGTCACGTTGTAAAGTGTAACCTAAAGTATGCATCATAGTGTACATGTAGCAAAGTTCTTCCCAATTAGACTTTGCTATTTGTACACTGACTTTGGACACGTTGTTTGACACTTACATTTTTGTCAAGTGTCAATTGGATGGGAAAACTGTTTGAAATTTATACTTCCAACGGGGTAATGTCACGTAGAAAAGTGTAACCTAAAGTGTACATCTAGTGTACATGTAGCATGGTCCTTACCAATTCAACTTTGTTATTTTTACGTTGATTTTTGACACGATGTTTGACACTTGCATTGTTGTGAAGTGTCAATTGGATAGGAAAACCCTTTGAAATTTAAACTATCCAACTGGGTAATGACACGTGGCAAAGTGTAAACTAAAGTGTGTGCAACATAGTGTACATGTAGCAAAGTTCCTACCAATTGAACTTTACTATTTGTAAACTAATTTTTGACACATTGTTTGACACTTGCATTGTTGTCAAGTGTCAATTGGGTTAGAAAATTGTTTGAAATTTAAACTGTCCAACAGGGTAATGTCACGTGGCAAAGTGTAAAGTAAAGTGTACACCATAGTGTATATGTAGCAAGGTTCTTACCGATTGAACTTTGTTATTTGTACACTAATTTTTGACACGTTGTTTGACACTTGCATTGCTGTCAAGTGTTAATTGGATGGAAAAACTGTTTGACATTTAAACTGTCCAACGGGGTGATGTCACCTTGCAACGTGTAAACCAAAGTGTACATCATAGTGTACATGTACCAAGGTTCTTACCTATTGAACTTTGCTATTTGTACACTGATTTTGGACAAGTTGTTTGACACTTGAATTGTTGTCAAGTGTCAATTGGATGAGAAAACTGTTTGAAATTTAAACTGTAAAATAGGGTAATGTCACATGACAAAATGTAAACTAAAGTGTGTACACCATTGTGTACATGTTGCAAGGTTCGTATCGATTGAACTTTGCCATTTGTACACTAATTTGTGACACGTTGTTTGACACTTGCATTGTTGTTAAGTGTCAATTGGATTGGAAAACTATTTGAAATTTAACTGTCCAACATGGTAATGTCACATGGCAAAGTGAAAACTAAAGTTTGCACACCATCACATTCATGTAGCAATGTTCTTACCGATTGAACTTTGCTATTTGTACACTGATTTTTAACACATTGTTTGACACTTGAATTGTTGTCAAGTATCAATTGGATCGGAAAATTGTTTGAAATTTAAACTGTCCAAAGGGTAATGTCACATGGCAAAGTGTAATCTAAAGTTTGTACATCATAGTGTACATATCGCCAAGTTCTTACCGATTGAACTTTAGTAATTTTACATTGATTTTTGACACATTGTTTGACACTTGCATTGTTGTCAAGTGTCAATTGGATTGGAAAATTGTTTGAAATTTAAACTATCCAACACGGTAATGTCACGTGGCAAAGTGTAAACTAAAGTGTACACCATAGTGTACGTGTAGCAAGGTTCTTACCAATTGAACTTTACTATTTGTACACTTACGTGTAGCAAGATTCTTACCGATTAAACTTTACTATTTGTACACGTTGTTTGGCTAACGTGAAACGTAAACTAAAGTGTATGCCATAGTATACAAGTAGCATGGTACTTATCGATTGAACTTTACTATTTGTACACTGATTTTTGACACGTTGTTTGACACTTACATTATTGTTAAGTGTGAATTAGATAAGAAAGTTGTTTGAAATTTAAACAGTCCAATAGGGTAATGTCACGTGGCAAAGTGTAAACTAAAGTGTACACCATAGTGTATATGTAGTAAGGTACTTACCGATTGAACTTTGCTATTCGAACACTGATTTTGGACCCATTGTTTGACACTTACATTGTTGTCAAGTGTCAATTGGATGGAAAAATGGTTTGAAATTTAAACTGCCCAGTGGGGATATGTCTCGTGGTAAAGAGTAAACTAAACTGTACACCATAGTATACATGAACCAAGGGTCTTAGCGATTGAATTTCGCTATTTGTACACAGATTTTTGAAATGTTGTTTAACACTCACATTGTTGTTAAGTGTCAATTGGATTGGAAAACATTTTGAAATTTGAACTGTCCAACAGGGTAACGTCACGTGGCAAAGTGTAAACTAAAGTGTACATGTAGCAAGGTTCTTAGCGATTGAACTTTGCTATTTGTACACCGATTTTTGACACGTTGTTTAACACTCGCATTGTTGTCAAGTGTCAATTGGATTGGAAAACTGTTTGAAATTAAACTGTCCAACAGGGTAATGTCACGTGGCAAAGTGTAAACTAAAGTGTACACCATAGTGTACATGCCGCAAGGTTCTTATCGATTGAACTTTGCTATTTGTACAATGATTTTTGACACGTTGATTGACACTTGCATTATTATCAATTGTCAATTGGATGGGAAAACTGTTTGAAATTTAAACTGTCCAACGGGGTAATGTCACGTGGCAAAGTTTACATCATAGTATACATGTAGCAAGGTTCTTACCGATCGAAACTTGCTATTTGTACACTGATTTTGGACACGTTGTTTGACACTTGCATTGCTGTCAAGTGTCAATTGGATCGAAAATTTGTTTAAAATTTAAACTGTCCAATAGGGTAATGTCTAGGGGCAATGTGTAAACTAAAGTGTACACCATAGTGTACATGAAGTAAGGTTATTAGAGATTGAACTTTGCTATTTGTACACCGATTTTTGAAAAGTTATTTGGCACTCGCATTGTTGTCAAGTGTCAATTGGATTGGGATTGCATTGTTGTCTAGTGTCAATTGGATGGGAAAATTGTTTGAAATTAAAATTGTCCAATGGGGCAATGTCATGTGGCAAGGGGTAAACTAAAGTGTACACCATAGTGTACATATAGCAAGGTTCTTACTGATTGAACTTTGTTATTTGTACACTGATTTTGGACACGTTGTTTAACACTTGAATTGTTGTCAACTGTCAATTGGATGGAAAAGCTTTTTTATAATTAAATTGTCCAATCGGGATATGCCACGTGGCAAAGTGTAAACTGAAGTGTTCACCAAAGTGTGCATGTAGCACTGTCCTTACCAATTATACTTTGCTATTTGTACATTTATTTTTGACACGTTGTTTGACACTTGCATTGTTGTCTTGTGTCAATTGGATAGGAAAACTGTTTGAAATTTAAACTATCGAACAGGTTAATGTCACGTGGCAAAGTGTAAACTAAAGTATGTACACCGAAGTGTAAATGTAGCAAGGTTCTTACCGATTGAACTTTCCTATTTGTACACTGATTTTTGACACGTTGTTTGTCACTTGCATTGTTGTCAAGTATCAATTGGGGGGAAAACTATTTGAACTTTAAACTATCCAACATGGTAATGTCATGTGGCAAAGTGTAAACTAAAGTGTACACCATAGTATACATGTCACAATGTTCTTACTGATTGAACTTTGCTTTTTGTACACTGATTTTTGACACGTTGTTTGACACTTGCATTGTTTTCAAATGTCAATTGGGTTGGAAAACTATTTGAATTTAAACTGTCCAACAGGGTAATGTCACGTGAGGTCGCCAAGTTCTTACCGATTGAACTTTGCTATTTGTAGACTGATTTTGACACGTTGCTTGACACTTGAATATTGTCAAGTGTCAATTACATGGGAAAACTGTTTGAAATTTAAACTGTTAAACATGGTAATGACATGTGGCAAAGTGTAAACTAAAGAGTACTCTATAGTGTACATGTAGCAAGGTTCTTACAGATTGATCTTTGCTATTTGTACACTGATTTTTGACACGTTGTTTGACACTTGCATTTTTGTCAATTGTCAATTGGATAGGAAAACCTTTTAAAATTTAAACTGACCAACAGGGTAATGTCACGTGGTAAATTGTAAACTAAAGTGTGTACACCATAGTGTACATGTATCAAGGTTCTTACTGATTGAACTTTACTATTTGTACACTGATTTTTGACAAGTTGTATGACGTTTGCATTGTTATCAAGTGTCAATTGGGTGGGAAAATTATTTGAAATTTAAACCGTCCAACGGGGTAATGTCACGTGGCAAAGTGTAAATTGAAGTGTACACCATAGTGTACATGTAGCAAGGTTCTTATCGATTGAACTTTGATATTTGTACAGTAATTTTGGACGCGTTGTTTGACACTTGAATTATTTTCAAGTGTCAATTGGATGAAAAAACTATTTAAAATTTAAACTGTCCAACAGGTTAATGTCACATGGCAATGTGTAAACTAAAGTGTACACCATAGTGTACATGTGGCACTGTCCTTACCGATTGAACTTTACTATTTGTACCCTGATTTTTGACACTTTGTTTGAGACTTACATTGTTGTCAAGTGTCAATTAGGTGCAAAAACTGTTTGAAATTTAAACTGTCTACCAGGGTAATGTCATGTGGCAAAGTGTAAACTAAAGTGTACATCATTGTGTACACGTAGCGATGTCCTTACAGATTGAACTTTACTATTTGTACAGTGATTTTTGACACGTTGTTTGACGCTTGCATTGTTGTCAAGTCTTAATTAGATAGGAAAACTATTTGAAATTTAAACCATCCAACGAGGATTTGTCACGTGGCAAAGTGCAAACTGACGTGTACACCATAGTGAACATTTCGAAAGGTTCTTACCGATTGAACTTTGCTATTTGTACACTGATTTTGGACACGTTGTTTGACACTAGAATTGTTGTCAAGTCTCAATTGTGTAGAACCCTAAATAATTCTAGAGACCTTAGTGGCACTAAGACATTAATATTGGATGACTAAAGTATACTTCAGATTTTTAGTCTCCTTTGAGACCCATTTTCGACAATGGAAACATTCAATCTGAAAAATGGTATCTAAATAAAATTTTAGCTCTTTGAGTTATCTTTCCAACGCACTTTGACTTACCTCAATCGGATATCGGGAGAAGAGGTTATGATAGAAACACTGAAGGCTGTGCAGTGTCAATCGGACTATAATCGGTCGACCGAAACTACCTGAAATGAAAATTCTCATTTTTTTCTAGAATTTAAATATTTATTTTCATCAATTATTTTCTCAAAGGGGCACCTAGGTTTTTGGCAATAAAAACCCCACTAAATTGAAGCACTTTACCTCAAACTTAAATGGCACCCATGTTTTCTCTCTTAAATAAAATTTGACCCTTCATTTGATTTAAGTTATGGGATATTTACCTATAAATAGAAACCTCATTTCACTCATTTTTTCTCACACCAAAAGCAAGAGCTTTTACATACTACAGAAAGAGTTTCCAAGAGAGAAAAAGAGAGGGAGGAAAACTATTTTTCCTAAAAGTTTAAGAAGTGTTTTCAAGCATTTTTCATAGAAGTTTTGGGTGCTATCAAGAAGTATCTTCAAGCATTAATTCTCAATGGTTTTCAAACATCCAAGGAGTGCATTTCTTTCAACGTTCAAGTTTCATCGAAGTTTTCAATCCAAGTTTTTAAAGTTTCAAAAGCATCAATCAAGGTAGGTAGAGGTGCAATGTGTTTAATCGTGTTAAGTTATAAGTTTCGATTCATTTTAATGTTTGTATGTCAAATGGTACTCCGGTACGGCATATCCCTCTATGTTAATAGTTGTATGTCAAATGGTACTCTGGTACGGCATACCCCTCTATGTTGAAGAAATGTTCGTATGTCAAATGGTGCCCTCGGGTACTGCATACCCCTTCATGTCAAATGGTGCCTCCGGGTACGACATGTATGCAAAGTTATAAAGTTAATGTTTTGAAATGTATAGCTTGATCACGAATGCACCTATGACACCTATTGAGTTTTTTAACTCATGGGTTTAATCTCATCTCTACAGATTGAAGGAATTCTACCTCGGGCATGGATGGAGGAGAAGATGGAGAGTGATGCAATGAGACCATGGAAATCCGGTGAATAAGTGATTTGGATTTATTTTTATGAAATGTTTTCCAATATTATTTCTTTAAAGTTTTGAATAACGCAGAATGCGAGAACAAGCTATGGTTTCTTCAAATAAATTACATTTTGTTGTTTTGAAAAATGATTCAGTGTTTTTGTTTAAAGTATTGTTATTTAAGTTATTATCCGAAGATGTAAGCTTCTGCTAAAACATATACACTTGTTACTAAACCACCGGTTAAGCTAAGTAAAGTAAATAGTGTTCCGGTCCACTAGGGGTCGGGGCGTTACAGCGTGGTATCAGAGCAAGGTTTAGCTGGTTCTGTAGACCAAGTATTTTTTTTAAAACAAAAGGAAAATGAAAAGTTTAAGGTATTCCATAGCATCATGCATCCATCCATCAATCTCGTCCTATGGCCCAGGTATGTTCATGTTTAAAGTTAATGATTATGTTTATGTTATGATGCTTTGATATGATATAGAGATGTGTTATTTAAAGATATGTAATGGACTTGGGCAAAAGCTAAGGGCTTAAAGGGAATTGCATGATATGAAAGTTTAAATATTTGCATGTTTTCTTTAAGCAAAGAAAAAGTATGATGTATGTGAAAATGCAACAGATATGACTCGTAGAACGGCTAGGGCATATAGAGAAGCATTGAACTGTAGAATTGCTATCCATTCCTATGAAAACTATGTAACTGAGCCGACCCGACCGCTTAGCGAATATGTGTATGACATCTATGAGAGATGCATGACGGCGGTTAATGCTGGAATGAAGATCACGCATATTGAGGCCATAAATAACCTCACACACTCCCTCCCACCTCAATGGGGAGATATGGGAGTCACGATTAGAGATGAAATATTAGAAGGCAACCCAAACCTATTCGAGTTTGAGAGGTATTGCCATGCCCTGATTGATTTGTGGAATGATGTAATCCATGAGGAGCCTGAGGAGGAACCTTTGGCTGAGGAAGAAGATCCCAAAGAAGAATCCGAGGATGATTTAGAGAATGATCCTAAGCCTGAGCCACAGGTTGAGATGGACATAGAGTCCGAACCTGAGGCAGAAGACTCCTCCGAAGATGAAGCTCCACCAAAGAAGATCCGTAGAACTTATAGGGATTAGATTTAAATCCTTGTAATAGTTTCCCTTATGTCAAGAAATAAAATACTATCTTCTTTGCTTTAGTATTCGAAGAACGAAACTAATAAGAACCATATGTTTTGTCTAAAGGAAATGGCCCATGCAAACCAAAACTTGATAAGAGACCTCCGAGCGGTTCAAGACCTAGGCAGGCAAAGCCCGAACTAAGCTCAACCCCTACCACTAGCTCCTAATGTTCCAAACTATGCTTAAGTGGTCGAACAATTTCGAAGGCACAAGCCCCCTACCTTCAACGGAGCAGCTGATCCACTTGTAGCCAAGGAGTGGCTTCGTAAGTTGGAGCGTACATTCCGATTAATAGGGTGGACGGACGCTCAGAAAGTCCAGTGTGCTGAATTCATGTTCTCCGGTGATGCAAGTCACTGGTGGGACTCAATGTCAAGGACTAGGACCCCTGAGTAACAAGCAGAATTGACTTGGGAGCAATTCAAAGGGGAAGTAATGGACAAGTACTTTCCCCAGTCCTTGAAGGATCACAAAGAAAGTGAATTCCTCCAACTCAAGCAAAAGACTATGTCCCTGACTGTGTATAAGAGAAAGTTTAATCAACTTTCAAGGTATGCTCCACATCTGGTGGATACGGAAGATAAGAATGTACGAAGGTTTGAACAAGGGCTAAACTCGGATATAAGCATGATACTTATGTCCCATCGCTTCACCACATACCGTGAAATGCTGGAAAGAGCTCATGCTATTTGGTACCAGAAGACTAGCGCCGAACAACATGGTCAACTGTTTAATCAACCAGACAATGGTAACATGGGAAACTGGAAATGGAATGGCCAGGACAAGGCAGAACAAGAAAGCTTATGGCGGAGCCAATGCCAGCAAAAGCATTGTGCCGGTTATTGCGCCCTATTCTAAGTGTGGAATGACACATCGTGGCGAGTGTTTACAAGGGAAAATTGTCTTTTTTCGATGTGGCAAGCCAGGACATATCATTAGGGATTGTCCCACACATACCCAGAAGAAGGATTATAACAGTGACCAGAACTAGAAAGGGAAAGCACGAGTTTTTGCATTGACTCAACAGAATGCAGAGGAAAACTCTAATATCATAGTAGGTACTCTACTGATAGCCAATACACCTGCTTATGTATTGTTTGATTCAGGAGCTACATACTCCTTTGCTTCAACATCTTTAATGTCTAAATCTAGTATTACCTGTGATAAGTCAGAAGGTACATTAGAAGTTAGTATTCCTTCGGGCAACCCTTTGAATACTGATAGAATAGCCAAGTCAGCAAGTATCGAAGTTGAGGGAAAACCAATGGAAGTGAACCTATACGTGATAGAAATGAAGGATTTTGATGTAATACTAGGCATGGATTGGTTAGGTTGTAATTATGCCACCATCCGATGTAAGGAAATGGAAGTATCATTTCAGAAACCAAGAGAGGAACCATTTTCATTCCTTGGAATGAAGATGAAACCCCTTATTCAACTAGTATCGACTTTACACGCTGAGAAGATGTTGAGAAAAGAAACATGTCAAGGATATCTAGTAAGTATCTTCGGAGGGAAACAAGAGACAATAAGGGTTGAAGATGTACTAGTAGTACGGGAATTCATAGAATTGTTTCCAGAAGATCTATCTGGTATTCCACCCGATAGACAAGTGGAATTCACCCTATACCTAATTCCCGGGGCGGCACCAGTATCTAAGGCCCCATACCAAATGGCCCCAAAGGAACTACAAGGATTAAAGAAGCAGTTGCAAGAACTCCTAGATATGGGCTTCATACGACCAAGCGTATCTCCATGGCGTGCGTCGGTGTTGTTTGTAAAGAAGAAAGATGGAAGCATGAGGATGTGCATCAATTATAGGGAGATAAATAGATTAACCATGAAGAATAAGTACCCACTCCCGAGGATCGAGGATCTTTTAGATCAACTGAAAGGAGCTAAGGTATTTTCCAAGATCAACTTACGATCGGGATATCATCAACTGAAAGTAGAGACAAAGGATATACCTGAGACAGCTTTTAGAACTTGATATGGACACTACGAGTTTACGGTGATGCCGTTTGGGCTAACCAATGCACCGACGGAGTTCATGGACCTGATAAATCGAGTGTTTCATCAATACTTGGATAAGTTTGTCAAAGTCTTCATTGATGACATTCTGATATATTCCAAGAGTAAGGAGCAACATGAAGAGCACTTGAGAATAGCCTTAGAGGAATTACGCAAGGAGAAGCCGTATGCCAAATTCAAGAAGTGCAAGTTTTGACTTGAACGAGTTGGATTTCTTAGACATGTAGTTACTGCCCAAGGGATTGAAGTAGATCCAGCAAAAGTAGAAGCAGTAACCAACTGGAAAGTACCAACAAATGCTAGCGAAGTACGGAGTTTTCTAGGATTGGCTGGATATTATAGGAGATTCATAGAAGGATTCTACAAAATAGCTGGACCAATGACGCAGCTTACAAGGAAGGGAGTAAAATTCCAATGGACGGAAAAATGCGAACAAAGTTTCCAAGAACTTAAGCAGAAGTTGATATCAGCACCTGTATTAACAATACCTGAAGGTACGGAAGGGTTTGTTATATACAGCGATGCATCCAAGCAAGGATTGGGATGTGTACTAATGCAGATTGGAAAAGTGATAGCCTATGCTTCAAAACAATTGAAGAAACATGAGCAGAACTACCCGACGCATGATTTAGAACTTGCAGCGGTAGTACACGCTTTGAAGATATGGCAACACTACTTGTATGGATGAAAGTGTGATATCTACACAGATCACAAAAGTCTCAAGTATTTCTTCTCATAGAAGGAATTGAATATGCGACAAAGACGATGGTTAGAATTGGTGAACGATTATGACTGCACTATTCACTACCATCCGGGTAAGGCTAATGTTGTGGCCGACGCTCTAAGTAGAAAATCAATGGGACAATTGACGTCACTACCCACCTCTTAAGTGGAGTTAGTCAAGGACTTGGAAAAGTTGCAGACCGAAGTGGTTACCACACCAGGACAAGTCACTGCTCGTCTAGCAGCTTTAATAATTTGACCTACGCTTAGAGATTGAATTATAGAAGCACAAAATAAATACTCATTTTTGCAGAAGATTAAGAATGAAGTTGGTACCGATAAGAAAAAGGACTTTGGAGTAGCTGAGGATCAGGCATCGATATTTAGAGGAAGAATTTGTGAGCCTAAGGATGAAGCCTTGAGAAACGAGATATTGAAAGAAGCTCATTCCACCCCGTACACCGCACATCCCGGTGGTACGAAAATGTATCGAGATCTTTGAGATACATTTTGGCGGAGAAATATGAAAAGAAGTATAGGGCTGTACGTGCAAAAGTGCATGGTATGTCAACAGGTTAAGGTAGAACACCAAAAACCAGCTGGATTGTTAAATCCACTAGATATACCTGAATGGAAATGGGAAAATATCACGATGGACTTTGTGGTTGGATTCCCGAAGTTAGCAAGAGGAAATAATGCTATATGGGTAGTAGTGGATCGACTAATGAAGTCAGCTCATTTTCTTCCGGTGAAAATGACATTCAGTTTAGACCAATTGGCACAGTTGTACATTAAAGAGGTTGTGAGATTACACGGTGTACCTGTATCCATTGTGTCTAACAGTGACCCAAGGTTCACGTCCAAATTTTGGAAAAGTCTACAAGGAGCTATGGGAACGAAGCTGAACTTTAGTACAACATATCACCCTTAGTCCGATGGTCAGTCTGAGAACATGCATTTTGGATCTAGGAGGTAATTGGGAGTCATACTTACCTCTAGTAGAGTTTGCTTATAATAACAGTTTCCAAGCAACTATTGGAATGGCACCATACGAAGCTCTCTATGGTAGAAGATGTAGATCCCCTGTTCATTAGGATGAAGTCGGAGAGAAGAGAGTTTTGGGACCAGAAATAGTTGAAAGGACGATCGAGGTAATCGATAAGATCCGTGCAAGAATAAAGGCAGCACAGGATCAACAAAAGAGCTATGTAGATAGAAGGAGGAAGGATTTAGAATTCCAAGTTGGGGATAAAGTGTTTCTGAAAGTAGCACCGATGAAAGGTGTACTTAGATTTGGAAAGAAAGGCAAGCTACGACCCCCGGCATATCAGACCTTTCGAGATACTTGATAGAGTCGAAAATGTGGCTTACCGACTAGCTTTGCCACCTGAATCATCGGCAGTGCATAATGTGTTCCATATATCGATGATAAAGAATGTACATGATCCTAATCATGTAGTGAGTTATCAAACCTTGAAGGTATCGAAAGATTTGTCATACGAGGAACTATCGATCAAGATATTGGATCGAAAAGTGCATAAACTAAGGAATAAAGAGATTCAGCTGGTTAAGATATAGTGGAATCATCACGACGTAAAAGAAGCCACTTGGGAAAAAGAAGAAGAAGCCAAAGACAAGTATCCAACACTATTCGCCCAATCAGAAGGTAAATTTCGAGGATGAAATTTTATTTAAGGTGTTGGGGATGTAGAACCCAAAATAATTCTAGACACCTTAGTGGCACTAAGACATGAATATTGGATGACTAAAGTATACTTTAGATTTTTAGTCTCATTTGAGACCCATTTTCGACATAGGAAACATTTGATTTGGAAAATAATATCTAAATAAAAGTTGTAGCTCTTTGAACTAGCTTTCCATCGCACTTTGAAGTACCTCAATCGGATATCGGGAGAAGAAGTTATGATAGAAACACTGAAGGTTGTGCAGTGTCAACCGGACTACAACCGGTCGACCGAAACTGCCTGAAATGAAAATTCTCGTTTTTCTCTAGAATTTAAATATTTATTTTCATCAATTATTTTCTCAAAGGGCCACCCACATTTTTGGCAATAAAAACCCCACTAAATTGAAGCATTTAACCTCAAACTTAAATGGCATCCATGTTTTCTCTCTTAAATGAAATTTAACCCTTCATTTGCTTTAAGTTATGGGATATTTACCTATAAATAGAGACCTCATTTCACTCATTTTTTCTCACACCATAAGCAAGAGTTTTTACATACTAAAGAAAGAGTTTCCAAGAGAAAAAAAGAGAGGGAGGAAAACTATTTTTCCTAGAAGTTTAAGAAGTGTTTTCAAGCATCAATTCTCAACGATTTTCAAACGTCCAAGGAGTGCATTTCTTTCAACGTCCAAGTTTCATCGAAGTTTTCAATCCAAGTTTCAAAGTTTCAAAAGCATCAATCAAGGTAGGTAGAGGTGCAATGTGCTTAATCGTGTTAAGTCATAAGTTTCAATTCATGTTAATGTTTGTATGTCAAATGGTACTCCGGTACGGCATACCCCTCTATGTTGAAGAAATGTTCGTATGTCAAATGGTGCCCTCGGGTACGGCATACCCCTTCATGTCAAATGGTGCCTCCGGGTACGGCATGTATGCAAAGTTATAAAGTTAATGTTTTGAAATGTATAGCTTGATCACGAATGCACCTATGACACCTATTTGAGTTTTTCAACTCACGGGTTTAATCCCATCTCTACAGATTGAAGGAATTATATCTCGGGCATGGATGGAGGAGAAGATGGAGAGTGATGCAACGAGCCCATGGAAATCCGGTGAATAAGTGATTTGGATTTATTTTTATGAAATATTTTCCAATGTTATTTCTTTAAAGTTTTGAATAACACAGAATGTGAGAACAAGTTATGTTTTTTTCAAATAAATTACATTTTGTTATTTTGAAAAATGATTCAGTGTTTTTGTTTAAAGTATTTGAAGTATTGTTATTTAAATTATTATCCGAAGATGTAAGCTTCGCTAAATCGTATACACTTGTTACTAAACCAGCTAAGCTAAGTAAAGTAAGTAGAATTCTGGTCCACTAGGGGTCGGGCTGTTACAGTTTGAAATTTAATCTGTCCGACGGGGTTTTGTCACGTGACAAAGTGTAAACTAAAGTATATACCATAGCGTGCATGAAGCAAGGTTATTACCGATTGAACTTTGTTATTTGTACACTGATTATTGACACTTTGTTTGACACTTGCATTGTTATCAAGTGTCAATTGGATTGGAAAACTGTTTGAAATTTAAACTGTCCAATAGGGTAATGTCACGTGGCAAAATGTAAACTAAAGTGTACACCATAGTGTACATGTAGCAAGGTTCTTACCGATTGATCTTTCCTATTTGAACACTAATTTTTGACACGTTGTTTGACACTTGCATTGTTGTCAAATGTCAATTGGGTGCAAAAACTGTTTGAAATCTAAACTTTCCAACACGGTAATGTCACGTGGCAAAATATAAACTAAATTGTACACCATAGTGTACATGTCGTAATGTTCTTGCCGATTGAACTTTACTATTTGTACACAAATTTTTGACACGTTGTTTGACACTTGAATTGTTGTCGAGTCTCAATTGGATGGAAAAACTATTTGAAATTTAAACTGTCCAGCAGGGTAACGTCACATGGCAAACTGTAAATTAAAGTGTCTACCATAGTGTACATGTCGTAAGGTTCTTGCCGATTTAACATTGCTATTTGTACACTAATTTTTTACACGTTGTTTGACACTTGAATTGTTGTCGAGTCTCAATTGGATGGGAAAACTATTTGAAATTTAAACTGTCCAGCAGGGTAACGTCACGTGGCAGAGTGTAAACTAAAGTGTCTACAATAGTGTACATGTAGCAAGGTTCATACCGATTGATCTTTGCCATTTGTACACTTATTTTGAACACGTTGTTTGACATTTGCATTGTTATCAAGTGTTAATTGGATAGAAAAACTGTTTGAAATTGAAATTGTTCAATAGGATAATGTCACGTGGCAAAGTGTAAACTAAAGTGTACACCACAATGTACAAGTCATAAGGTTCTTACCGATTGAATGTTGCTATTAGTACACCAATTTTCGACACATTGTTTGACACTTGCATTGTTATCAAGTGTCAATTGGATGGGAAAATTGTTTGAAATTTAAATTGTCTAACAGGGTAATGTCACGTGGCAAAGTGTAAAATCATGTGTACACCTTAGTCTACATGTAACAAGGTTCTTGCGGATTGAACTTTGCTATTTGGACACTGATTTTAGACACGTTGTTTGACACTTGCATTGTTGTCAAGTATCAATTGAATGAGAAAACTGTTTGAGATTTAAACTGTCCAAAAGGGTAAAGTTATGTGGCAAAGTGTAAATAAAAGTGTACACCATAGTGTACATGTAGCAAGGTTCTTACCTATTTAACATTGCTATTTGCACACTGATTTTTGACACGTTGTTTGACACATGCATTGTCGTCAAGTGTCAATTGGATGGGAAAATAGTTTGAAATTTAAACTGTCCAACAGGGTAATGTCATGTGGCAAAGTGTAAACTAAAGTGTACATCATAGTGTACATGTCGCAAGGTTCTTACCGATTAAACTTTGCTATTTGTACACTAACTTTTGACACGTTGTTTGAAACTTGCATTTTACTCAAATGTTAATAGGATGGGAAAACTATTTGAAATTTAAACTGTCCAGCTGGGTAATGTCACGTGGCAAAGTGTAAACTAAAGTGTACACCATGGTGTACATGTCGCAATGTTCTTACCGATTGAACTTTTCTATTTGTACACAATTTTTTTACACGTAGTTTGATACTTGCATTGTTGTCAAGTGTCAACTGGATGGGAAAACTGTTTGAAATTTAAACTGTCCAATAGGGTAATGTCACGTGGCAAAGTGTAAACTAAAGTGTACACCATAGTGTACATGTTGCAAGGTTCGTACCGATTGAACTTTTCTATTTGTACAGTAATTTTTGACACATTGTTCGACACTTGAATTGTTGTCGAGTGTCAATTGGATGGGAAAACTATTTGAGATTTAAAATGTCCAACCGGGTAATGTCACGTGGCAAAGTGTAAACTAAAGTGTACATCATAGTGTATATCTCACAAGATCCTTACCGATTGAACTTTGCTATTTGTATAACAAATTTTGACACGTTGTTTGACGCTTACATTGTTGTCAAGTGTCAATTGGATGGAAAAGTGGTTTGAAATTTAAGCTGTCCAACATGGTAATGTAACGTGGAAAACTGTAAACTAAAGTGTACACCATAGTGTGCATGTAGCAAGGTCCTTATCCATTGAACGTTGCTATTTGTACACTTATTCTTAACACGTTGTTTGACACTTGCATTGTTGTCAAGTTTCATTTTGATGGGAAAACTATTTCAAATTTAAACTGTCCGACAGGGTGATGTCTAGTGGCAAAGTGTAAATTAAAGTGTGCACCATAGTTTACATGTTGCAAAGTTCTTACCGATTGAACTTTTTTTTGAACACCAATTGTTGACACGTTGTTCGACACTTGAATTGTTGTCGAGTGTCAATTGGATGGGAAAACTATTTGAAATTTAAAATGTCCAATAGGGTAATGTCACGTAGTAAAGTGTAAACTAAAGTGTACATCATTGCGTATATCTCACAAGGTCCTTACCGATTGAAATTTGCTATTTGTATAACAAGTTTCGACACATTGTGTGACACTTGCATTGTTGTAAAGTGTCAATTCGATGGAAAAACTATTCGAAATTTAAGCTATCCAACAGGGTAATGTAATGTGGGAAAGTGTAAATTAAAGTGTACACCACTGTGTACATGTAGCAAGGTCCTTATCCATTGAACGTTGCTGTTTGTGCACTTATTCTTAACACATTACTTGACACTTACATTGTTGCCAAGTGTCAATTATATGGGAAAACTGTTTGAAATTTAAACTGTCCAAAAGGGTAATGTCACCCAGCAAAGTGTAAACTAAAGTGTACAACATAGTGTACATGTGGCAAGTTTCTTAACGATTGAACTTTGCTATTTGTACACTGATTTTTGACACGTGGTTTGATAGTTGCATTGTTGTCAAGTGTCAATTGGATAGGAAAACTGTTTGAAATTTAAACTGTCCGACAGGGTAATGTCACGTGGCAAAGTGTAAACTAAAGTGTACACCATAGTGTGTATAAAGTAAGTTTCTAACCGATTGAACTTTCCTATTTCTACACTGATTTTTGACACGGTGTTTGACACTTGCATTGTTGTCAAGTGTTAACTGGATGGGGAAAACTATTTGAAATTTAAACTGTCAAACATGGTAATGTCACGTGGCAAAGTGTAAACTAAAGTGTACACCACGGTGTACATGTCACATGGTTCTTACCAATTGAACTTTGCTATTTGTACACTGATTTTTGACACATTGCTTGACAAATACATTGTTGTCAAGAGTCAATTGGATGAGAAAACTGTTTGAAATTTAAACTACCAGTAGGGTAATATCATATGGCAAAGTGTAAACTAAAGTATGCACCATAGTGTACATGTTGCAAGGTTCTTACAGATTCAACTTTGCAATTTATACACTAATTTTTGACACTTGCATTGTTGTCAAGTCTTAATAAGATGCGAAAACTGTTTGAAATTTAAACTATCCAGTAGGGTAATGTCACATGGCAAAGTGTAAATTAAAGTGTCTACAATAGTGTACGTGTAGCAAGGTTCTTACCATTTGAACTTTGCCATTTGTACACTGATTTTAGACCCGTTGTTTAACACTTACATTATTGTCTTGGATGGAAAAATGTTTGAAACGGAAACTATTCAATAGGGGAATGTCACGTGGCAAATTGTACACCACAGTGTACAAGTCGCAAGGTTCTTATCGATTGAACGTTGCTATTTGTATAACAATTTTAGACACGTTGTTTGACACTTGCATTGCTGCCAAGTGTCAATTGGATCGAAAAATTGTTTGAAATTTAAATTGTCTAACAAGGTAATGTCACGTGGCAAAGTGTAAACTAAAGTGTGCACCATAGTGTACATGTAGCAAGGTTTTTACCGATGGAACTTTGTTGTTTGTATACTGATTTTTGACACGTTGTATGACACTTGCATTGTTGTCAAGTGTCAATTGGATGGGAAAACTATTTGAAATTTAAACTGTCCAATAGGGTAATGTCGCGTGACAAATTGTAAACTAAAGTATACACCATAGTGTACATGTAGCAAGGTTCTTACCGATTGAACTTTATTATTTGTACACTGACTTTTTACACGTTGTTTGACACTATTGTTGTGCTCAAGTGTTAATTGGATGGGAAAATTATTTGAAATCTAAGCTGTCCAGCAGGGTAATGTCACGTGGCAAAGTGTAAAATGAAGTGCACACCATAGTGTAGCAAGTTTCTTGCCGATTGAACTTTGCTACTTGTACACTGATTTTTGACACGTTGTTTGACACTTGCATTACTGTCAAGTGTCAATTGGAAGGGAAAATTGTTTGAAATTTAAACTATCCAACAAGGTAATGTCACGTGGCAAAGTGTAAACTAAAGTGTAGACCATAGTGTACATGTAGCAAGGTTCTAATCGATTGAACTTTGCTATTTGTACACTGATTTTTAAAACGTTGTTTGACACATGCATTGTTGTCAGGTGTCAATTGGATGGGAAAACATTTTGAAATTTAAACTGTCCAACAGGGTAATGTCACGTGGAAAAGTATAAACTAAAGTGTGCACCATAGTGTACATGTCGCAAGATTCTTACCCATTGAGCTTTGCTATTTGTTTGACAATTGCGTTGTGCTCAAGTGTTAATTGGATAGGAAAATTGTTTGAAATTTAAACTGTTGAACCGGGTAATGTCACTTGGCAAAGTGTAAACAAAAGTGTACTCCATAGTGTACATGTTGCAAGGTTCTTACCAATTGAACTTGTCTATTTGTACACTAATTTTTGACACGTTGTTCGACACTTACATTGTTGGCGAGTGTCAATTGGATAGGAAAACTATTTGAAATTTAAAATGTCCAACAGAGTAATGTCAGGTGGTAAAGTGTAAATTATGTGTACACCATAGTGTAATGTAGCAAGGTTCTTACTGATTGAGCATTGCTAATTGTACACTGATTTTTGACACGTTGTTTGACACTTGCATTGTTGTCAAGTGTCAATTAGATGGGAAACTGTTTGAAATTTAAACTGTCCAAGAGTGTAATGTATCGTGGCAAAGTGTAAACTAAAGTGGATACCATAGTGTCCATGTCGCAAGGTTCTTACCAATTGAACTTTGCTATTTGTACACTGATTTTTGATGCATTTTTTGATACTTGCACTGCTCTCAAGTGTCAATTGGACGGGAAAACTGTTTGAAATTTAAATTGTCCAACAGGGTAATGTCACGTGGCAAAGTGTAAACTAAAGTGTACACCATAATGTATATAAAGCAAGTTTCTAACCGATTGAACTTTGCTATTTCTACACTTATTTTTGACACGTTGTTCGACACTTACATTGTTATCAAGTGTCAACTGGATGGGAAAACTATTTGCAAGTTAAACTGTCAAATAGGGTAATGTCACTTGGCAAAGTGTAAACTAAAGTGAACACCACGGTGTACATGTCGTAAGGTTCTTGGCGATTGAACTTTGCTATTTGTGCACTAATTTTTGACTCCTTACTTGACACTTACATTGTTTTCGAGTGTCAATTGGATGGAAAAATTATTTGAAATTGAAACTGCTAGTAGGGTAATGTCACATGGCAAAGTGTAAACTAAAGTGTACAACATGGTGTACATGTCGCAAGGTTCTTACCGATTGAACTTTGCTATTTGTACACTGACTGTTGACACGTTGTTTGACACATGCATTGTGCTCAAGTGTTAAGAGGATGGGAAAACTATTTGAAATTTAAACTGTCCAGCAGGGTAATGTCACGTGGAAAAGTGTAAACTAAAATGTACACAACGGTGTACATGTCGCAATGTCCTTACCGATTGAACTTTTCTCTTTGTACACAGATTTTTAACTCGTATTTTGACACTTGCATTGTTGTCAAGTGTCAATTGGATGGGAAAATTGTTTAAAATTTAAATTGTCTAAGACGGTAATGTCACGTGGCAAAGTGTAAACTAAAGTGTGCACCATAGTGTACATGTAGCACGATTCTTATGGATTGAACTTTGCTATTTGTACACTGATTTTGACATGTTGTTTGACACTTGCATTATTGTCAAATATCAATTGGATGGGAAAACTGTTTGAAATTTAAATTGTACAGCAGTGTAATGTCACCTGGCAAAATGTAAACTAGAGTGTACACCATAGTGTACATGTTGCAAGGTTCTTACCGATTGAACTTTTCTATTTGTACACTGACTTTTGACATGTTGTTCAACACTTGCATTGTTGTCAAGTGTCAATTGGGTGGGAAAACTATTTGAAATTTAAAATGTCCAACAGGGTAATGTCACGTGGCATGTGTAAACTAAACTCTACATAGCATATATCTCGCAGTGTCCTTACGGATTGAAATTTTCTATTCGTATAACAAGTTTTGACACTTGCATTGTTGTCAAGTGTCAATTGGATGGAAAAACTGTTTGAAATTTAAGCTGTACAACAGAGTAATGTGACATGGGAAAGTGTAAACTAAAGTGTATACTACAGTTTACATGTAGCGAGGTCCTTATCCATTGAACGTTGCTATTTGTGCACATATTCTTGACACGTTGTTTGATACTTGCATTGTTGTCAAGTGTCAATTGGTTAGGAAAAGTATTCGAAACTTAAACTTTTCAACAGGGTAATATCACGTGGCAAAGTGTAAATTAAAGTGTACAGATAGTGTTAATGTAGCAAGTTTCTTAGCGATTGAACTTTTCTATTTGTACACTGATTTTTGACACGTTGTTTGACAGTTGCATTTTTGTCAAGTGTCAATTGGATGGAAAAACTGTTTGAAATTTAAACTGTCCGACAGTGTAATGTCACATGGCAAAGTGTAAACTAGAGTTTACACCATAGTGTATATAAAGCAAGTTTCTAACCGATTGAACTTTGCTATTTCTACACTGGTTTTTGCCACGGTGTTTGACACTTTTATTGTTGGTAAGTGTCAACTGGGTGGGAAAATTGTTTGAAATTTAAACTGTCAAATAGGGTAATGTCATGTGGCAAAGTGTAAACTGAAGTGTACACCACGGTGTACATGCCGCAAGGTTCTTACCGATTGAACTTTACTATTTGAACACTGATTTTTGACACATTGCTTGACAAATGAATTGTTGTCGAATGTCAACTGTATGGGAAAACTGTTTGAACTTTAAACTGCCAGTAGGGTAATGTTAGATGGTAAAGTGTAAACTAAGGTGTGCACCGTAGTATACATGTTGCAAGGTTCTTACCGATTCAACTTTGAAATTTGTACACTAATTTTTGACACAATGTTTGACACTTGCATTGTCGTCAAGTGTCAATTGGATGGGGAAAACTGTTAGAAATTTAAACTGTCCGGCAGGGTAATGTCACGTGGCAAAGTGTAAACTAAAGTGTCTACAATAGTGTACATGTAGCCAGGTTCTTATCGATTGAACTTTGCCATTTGTACACCAATTTTAGACCCATAGTTTGACACTTACATTGTTGTGAAGTATCAATTGGATGGAAAAACTGTTTGAAATTTAAACTGTTCAACAAGGTAATGTCACGTGGCAAAGTGTAAACTAAAGTGCCCACCACAGTGTACAAGTCGCAAGGTTCTTACTGATTGAACGTTGCTATTTGTACATTGATTTTTGACATATTGTTTGACACTTCTATTGTTGTCAAGTGTTAATTGGATGGGAAAATTGTTTGAAATTTGAATTGTCCAACAGGGTAAAGTCATGTGGTAAAGTGTAAAATGAAGTGTACACCATAGTGCACATGTAGCAAGGTTCTTGCCGATTGAACTTTGCTATTTGTAAATTGATTTTTGACACGTTGTTTGACACTTGCATTGTTGTCAAGTGTCAATTGGATGGGAAAACATTTTGAAATTTAAACTATTCAACAGGGTAATGTCACGTGGCAAAGTGTAAACTAAAGTATTCACCATAGTGTACATGTCGTAAGGTTCTTACCGATTGAACTTTGCTATTTGTACGCTAGCTTTTGATACGTTGTTTGAGACTATAGTTGTGCTCAAGTGTTAATTGGATGAGAAAACTATTTCAAATTTAAGCTGTCCAGCAGGGTAATGTCACTTGGCAAAGTGTAAAATGAAGTGTACACCATAGTGTACATGTAGCAAGGTTCTTGCCGATCGAACTTTGCTATTTGTATACAGATTTTTGACACGTTGTTTGAGACTTGCATTGTTGATAAGTGTTAATTGGAAGGTATAACTGTTTGAAATTTAAACTGTCCAACAGGGTAATGTCACGTGGCAAAGTGTAAACTAAAGTGTACACCATAGTGTACATGTAGCAAGGTTCTTACCGATTGAACTTTGCTATTTGTGCACTGATTTTTAAATTGTTGTTTGACACATGCGTTGTTGTCAGGTGTCAATTGGATGGGAAAACATTTTGAAATTTAAACTGTCCAACAAGGTAATGTCACGTGGCAAAGTGTAAACTAAAGTATACACGATAGTGTATATGTCACAAGGTTCTTATCGATTGAGCTTTTGACACATTGTTTGACAATTGTGTTGTGGTCAAGTGTTAATTGGATGGGAAAATTGTTTGAAACTTAAACTGTGTAACCAGGTAATGTCATGTGGTAATGTGTAAACAAAAGTGTACACCATAGTGTAGATGTCGCAATGTTCTCACCGATTGAACCTTTCTGTTTGTACATTAATTTTTGACACGTTATTTGACACGTGTATTGTTGTCAAGTGTCAATTGGATGGGACTACTGTCACGTGGTAAAGTGTAAACTAAAGTGTACATCATAGTGTACATGTTGGAAGGTCCTTACCGATTGAACTTTGCCATTTGTAAAACAATTTTTTACACATTGTGCGACACTTGCATTGTTGTCAAGTGTTAATTGGAAGGAAAAACTGTTTAAAATTTAAGCCGTCCAACAAGATAATGTCACATGGAAAAGTGTAAACTAAAGTGTATACGTTTTAGCAGAAGCTTACATTTTCGGATAATAATTTAAATAACAATACTTCAAATACTTTACACAAAAACACTGAATCATTTTTCAAAATAACAAAATGTAATTTATTTGAAGAAAACATAATTTGTTCTCACATTCTGCGTTATTCAAAACTTTAAAGAAATAACATTGGAAAACATTTCATAAAAATAAATCCAAATCACTTATTGACCGGATTTCTATGGGCTCGTTGCATCACTCTCCATCTTCTCCTCCATCCATGCCCGAAGTAGAATTCCTTCAATCTGTAGAGATGGGATTAAACTTGTGAGTTGAAAAACTCAATAGGTGTCATAGGTTCATTCATGATCAAGCTATACATTTCAAAACATTAACTTTATAACTTTTCATACATGTCGAACCCGGAGGTACCATTTGACATGAAGGGATATGTCGTACCCGAGGGTACCATTTGACATACGAACATTTCTTCAACATATAGGAGTATAAAGTACCGGAGTACGATTTGACATACAACCATTAACATAGAGGGATATGCCGTACCGGAGTACCATTTGACATACAAACATTAACATGAATCGAAACTTGTAACTTAACACGATTAAACACATTGCACCTCTACCTACCTTGATTGATGCTTTTGAAACATTGAAAACATCGATGAAACTTGGATGTTGATAGAAATGTACTCCTTGGATGTTTGAAAACCGTTGAGAATTTATGCTTGAAGACACTCCTTGATAGTACCCAAAACTTCTATGAAAAATGCTTAAAAACACTTCTTAAACTTCTAGGAATAATAGTTTTCCTCCCTCTCTTTTTCTCTCTTGGAAACTCTTTCTTTAGTATGTAAAAGCTCTTGCTTTTAATGTGAGAAAAAATGAGTGAAATGAGGCCTCTATTTATAGGTAAATAGCCCATAACTTAAAGCAAATGAAGGGTCAAATTTCATTTAAGAGAGAAAACATGGGTGCCATATAAGTAGGGTAATGTCACATGGCAAAATATAAAATAAAGTGTACACCATAGTGTACATGTCACAAGGTTCCTACCGATTCAACTTTGCTATTTGTACACTAATTTTTGATACGTTGTTTGACACTTGTGTTGTTGTCGAGTGTCAATTGGATGCGAAAACTGTTTAAAATTTAGACCGTCCAGTAGGGTAATGTCACGTGGCAAAGTGTAAACTAAAGTGTCTACAATAGTGTACATGTAGCAAGGTTCATACCGATTGAACTTTGCCATTTGTACACTGATTTTGGCCCCGTTGTTTGACACTTGCATTGTTGTCAAGTGTCAATTGGATAGAAAAACTGTTTGAAATTGAAACTGTTCAACAGGGTAATGTCAAGTGGTAAAGTGCAAACTAAAGTGTACATCACAGTGTACAAGTCGCAAGGTTCTTACTGATTGAACGTTGCTATTTGTACACTGATTTGTTACACGTTGTTTGACACTTGCATTGTTATCAAGTGTTAATTGGATGGAAAAATTGTTTGAAATTTAAATTGTCCAACAGGGTAATGTCACGTGGCAAAGTGTAAAATGAAGTGTACACCATAGTCTACATGTAGCAAGATTCTTGCTGATTGAACTTTGCTATTTGTACACTGATTTTTGACACGTTGTTTGACATTTGTATTGTTGTCAAGTGTCAATTAGATGGGAAAATATTTTGAAATTTAAACTGTCCCACAGGGTAATGTCATGTGGCAAAGTGTAAACTAAAGTGTACACCATAGTGTACATGTTGCAAGATTCTTACCGATTGAACTTTGATATTTGTGCACTGACTTTTAACACGTTGTTTGACAATTGCGTTGTGCTCAAGTGTTAATTGGATGGGAAAGTTATTTGAAATTTAAACTGTCCAATAGGGTAATGTCACGTGGCAAAGTGTAAAGTAAAGTGTACAGTTCCCACCGATTGAACTTTTCTATTTGTATATTGATTTTTGACACATTGTTTGACAATTGCATTGTTGTCAAGTGTCAATTGGATGAGAAAACTGATTGAAATTTAAACTGTCCAACAGGGTAATGTGACGTGGCAAAGTGTAAACTAAAGCGTACTTCATAGTGTACATATCGTAAGGTTCTTACCGATTGAACTTTGCTAATTGTACACTGACTTTTTAAACGTTCTTTAACACTTGCATTGTTGTTAGGTGTCAATTGGATGGAATTTAAACTGTCTAGCAGGGTAATGTCACGTGGTAAAGTGTGAACTAAAGTGTACACCATAGTCTACATGTTGCAAAGTTCTTACCAATTGAACTTTTCTACTTGTACACTGATTTTTGACACGTTGTTCGACACTTGCATTGTTGTTAAGTGTCAATTGGATAGGAAAAATGTTTGAAATTTAAAATGTCAAATAGGGTAATGTCACATGGCAAAGTGTAAACTAAAGTGTACACCACATTGTACATGTCACAAGGTTTTTACCGATTGAACTTTGTTATTTGTACACTGATTTTTGACCCATTGCTTGACACTTACATTGTTGTCGAGTGTCAATTGGATGGTAAAACTGTTTGAAATTTAAACTATCAGCAGGGTAATGTCACATGGCAAAGTGTGAAACAAAGTGTATACCATTGTGTACATGTCGCAAGGTTCTTACCGATTCAACTTTGCAATTTGTACACTAATTTTTGACACGTTGTTTGACACTTGCATTGTTGTCAAGTGTCAATTGCATGGGAAAATTATTTGAAATATGAACTATCCAGCAGTGTATTGTCAAATGGAAAAGTGTAAACTAAAGTATCTACAATAGTGTACATCTAGCAAGATTCTTACCGATTGAACTTTGCCATTTGTAAACTGATTTTTGACATGTTGTCTGAAACTTGCGTTGTTGTCAAGTGTCAATTGGATAGAAAAATAGTTTGAAATTTAAACTGTCCAACAGGGTTATGTCACGTGTCAAAGTGTAAACTAAAGTGTACACTATAGTGTACATGCCGCAAGGTTCTTACTGATTGAACTTTGCTATTTGTACACTGAGTTTTGACACGTTGTTTGACACTTGCATTGTGCTCAAGTGTTAATTGGATGAGAAAATTATTTTAAATTTAAACTGCCCGGCAGGGTAATGTCACCTGGCAAAGTGTAAACTAAAGTGTACACAATCGTGTACATGTTGCAATGTTCTTACCGATTGAAGTTTTCTATTTGTACACTGATTTTTAACACGTTGTTTGACACTTGCATTGTTGCATAGTGTCAATTGAATGGGAAAATTGTTTGAAATTTAAACTGTCCAAAAGGGTAATGTCACGTGGCAAAGTGTAACCTAAAGTGTACACCACGGTGTACATGTCGCAAGGTCCTTACCGATTGAAGTTTGCTATTTGTACAATGATTTTTGACGCGTTGTTTAACACTTGCATTGTTGTCAAAAGTCAATTGGATGGGAATACTGTTTGAAATTTAAACTGTCCAACGGGGTAATGTTACGTGGCAAAGTGTAAATTAAAGTGTACAAGTAGCAAGGTTCGTTCCGATTGAACTTTGCCATTTGTACACTAATTTTGGACCCGTTGTTTGACACTTACATTGTTGTCAAGTGTCAATTGGATGGAAAAACTATTTGAAATTGTAACTGTTCAACAGGGTAATGTCACATGGCAAAGTGTAAACTAAAGTATACATCACAGTGTACAAGTCGCAAGGTTCTTACCGATTGAACGTTGCTATTTGTACACCCATTTGTTACAGGTTGTTTGACGCTTGCATTATTATCAAGTGTCAATTGGACTGGAAAATTGTTTGAAATTTAAATTGTCCAACAGGGTAATGTCATGTGGCAAAGTATAAAATGAAATGTATACCAAATTCTATATGTAGCAAGGTTCTTGCCGATTGAACTTTGCTATTTGTACACTGATTTTTGACACGTTGTAGGACACTTGCATTGTTGTCAAGTGTCAATTGGATGGGAAAACATTTTAAAATTTAAACTGTCCAACAGGGTAATGTCACGTGGCAAAGTGTAAACTAAAGTGTACACCATAGTGTACATGTTGCAAGGTTCTTATCGATTGAACTTTGCTATTTGTACACTGACTTTTGACACATTGTTTGACAATTGCGTTGTACTCAAGTGTTAATTGGATGGAAAAATTGTTTGAAATTTAAACTGTCCAATCGGGTAATGTCATGTGGCAAAGTGTAAACTAAAGTGTACACCATAGTGTACATGTTGTAATGTTCTCACTGATTGAACTTTTCTATTTGTATACTGATTTTTGACATGTTGTTTGACACTTGCAATGTTGTCAAGTGTCAATTAGATGGGAAAACTGATTAAAGTTTAAACTGCCCAACAGGGTAATGTCACTTGGTAAAGTGTAAACTTAAGCGTACACTATAGTGTACATGTCCTAAGGTTCTTACCGATTGAACTTTGCTATTTGTACACTGACTTTTTACACGTTGTTTGACACTTGCATTGTTGTCAAGTGTCAATTGGATGGGAAAACTGTTTGAAATTTAAAATGTCCAGCAGGGTAATGTCACGTGGCAAAGTGTGAACTAAGGTGTACACCATAGTGTACATGTTGCAGGGTTCTTACCGATTGAACTTTTTTATTTGTACACTGATTTTTGACACGTTGTTTGACACTTGCATTATTGTCAAGTGTCAATTGGATTGGAAAATGGTTTGAAATTTAAAATGTCCAACAAGGTAATGTCACGTGGTAAAGTGTAAACTAAAGTGTACATTATACTGTACATGTCGCAAGGCCCTTACTGATTGAAGTTTGCCATTTGTAAAACGATTTTTGACACGTTGTGTGACACTTACATTGTTGTCAAGTGCCAATTGGATGGAAAAACTATTTAAAATTCAAGTTGTCCAACAGGGTAATGTCACGTGAGAAAGTGTAAACTAAAGTGTACAGCATAGTGTACATGTAGCAAGGTCCTTTTCCATTGAATGTTGCTATTTGTGTACTGATTCTTGACACGTTGCTTGACACTTGCATGGTTGTCAAGTATCAATTGGATAGGAAAACTGTTTGAAATTTAAAATGTCCAACAATGTAATGTCACGTGGGAAAGTGTAAACTAAAGTGTTCACCATAGCGTACATGTAGCAAGGTCCTAATCCATTGAACGTTGCTATTTGTGCACTGATTCTTGACTAGTTTTTTGATATTTGCATTGTTGTCATGTGTCAATTGGATAGGAAAAATATTTGAAATTTAAAATGTCAACTAGGGTAATGTCACGTGGCAAAGTGTGAACTAAAGTGTACACCACGGTGTACATGTCGCAAGGTTCTTATCGATTGAACTTTGCTATTTGTACATTGATTTTTGACCCGTTGCTTGACACTTACATTATTGTCGAGTGTCAATTGGATGGTAAAATTGTTTGAAATTTAAACTATCAGTAGGGTATTGTCACATGGCAAAGTGTGAAACAAAGTGTAAACCATAGTGTACATATCGCAAGGTTCTTACCGATTCAACTTTGCAATTTGTACACTAATTTTTTGACACGTTGTTTGACACTTGCATTCTTGTCAAGTGTTAATTGCATGGGAAAAATGTTTGAAATGTGAACTGTCCGGCAGGGTAATGTCACATGGAAAAGTGTAAACTAAAGTGTCTACAATAGGGTACATCTAGCAAGATTCTTACCGATTGAACTTTGCGATTTGTACACTGATTTTTGACATGTTGTCTGAAACTTGCGTTGTTGTCAAGTGTCAATTGGGTGGGAAACTATTTGAAATTTAAACTATCCAACAGGGTGATGTCATGTGGCAAAGTGTAAACAAAAGTGTACACCATAGGGTACATGCCGGAAGGTTCTTACTGATTGAACTTTGCTATTTGTACACTGAGTTTTGACACATTGTTTGACACTTGCGTTGTGCTCAAGTGTTAATTGGATGAGAAAATTGTTTTAAATTTAAATTGCCCAGCAGGGTAATGTCACTTGGCAAAGTGTAAACTAAAGTGTACACAGTCGTGTACATGTTGCAATGTTCTTATCAATTGAACTTTTCTATTTGTACACTGATTTTTAACACATTATTTGACATTTACATTGTTGTATAGTGTCAATTGGATGGGAAAACTGTTTGAAATTTAAACTGTCCAATAGGGTAATGTCACGTGGCAAAGTGTAACCTAAAGTGTACACCACGATGTACATGTCGCAAGGTCCTTACCGATTGAACTTTGCTATTTGTACAATGATTTTTGACGCGTTGTTTGACACTTTCATTGTTGTCAAAAGTCAATTGCATAGGAATACTATTTGAAATTTAAACTGTCCAACAGGGTAATGTTACGTGGCAAAGTGTAAACTAAAGTGTACACCATAGTGTACAAGTAGCAAGGTTCGTTCCAATTGAACTTTGCCATTTGTACACTGATTTTGGACCCGTTGTTTGACACTTACATTGTTGTCAAGTGTCAATTGGATGGAAAAATAGTTTGTAATTGAAATTGTTCAACAGGGTAATGTCACGTGGCAAAGTGTAAACTAAAGTGTACATCACAGTGTACAAGTCGCAAGGTTCTTACCGATTGAACGTTGCCATTTGTACACTTGATAAGTGTATTTTCTACACTTATTCGGGGCTCTAAACTATATAATTTTATTGTTCTTTTGGCAAAATATGATCTAAATTTTATTGTATTAATTTTCTTAGGTAAAACTCGTGCTTGGACGAAGAAGGAAGGGAAAGAAGCGAAAAAATTGGCGAAAAGTGACAGAATCCAAAAAGACGGGGATTAAATTGGCCATTGATGGAAGTTGGAGGCCAAGGCATACAAGTCAAAAAGTGGAGGATTTGAGATGCAATTATTCAGGGACCAAAGCTGAAAATTTTCCTAGGTTTTACTATTAAAAACCATGCAAATCCTTGGAGAAGAAGGAAGGGCCGAGAGAAAGAAGAAAAGAGAAAAACGGCTGCTGCTAACTAATATACATAAAAACCTACAGCAAGAAGAGAAATTGGCTGCTGGGATACATACATAAACTTGGGCAGCGGCTGATACACAGCACACACATTGAAGGTAGCCAATTGAGAAGAAAAACCAGAGAAGCTGCCGGCTGGGGTTAGGCTTCAGCTGCTGAATTATATAATACATACATACATAAGCTGCTGGTGGCAATTAGAATATAAACATTGTCGGCCAGCTTTGGGATTAATAATTCAGCCAGCTTCTGGTAGAGAAATTGGTGGGCTGCCTTCTACTGGAAGAAACCATTCACATGCATTAAAAAGGAGAGGAATTACACGTCAATTGCAGGAGAAAAAAAGTGGAGAGAAAGGGCTGACTGTTGGAGGTTGCTGTTATTAATATATGTATATACATACACACAACAAAAGGCAGCAGACTGGAGAAAAATAGAGGAGACATTGGCCGAATTGCGCTCGGAGAATTGAGGAATTAAACGTATACAAAACTGCTAGGGGGCTGAAATTGGAACCTTTTGGAACTAAAAAGTGGATGGCAGAAGACAACTCACGGCCGATTATTGGGAAAAAGACGACAACTTCAATTTGGATATTAATCACGTTTCGTCAAATTTCGGTGATGTCGTTCCACTTTTATTTGTTTAATTCTCGCATCATGTTTGGCTAATTCCTTTTCACGTATTGGATGATGACAAAATTGTTTAATTTTTAGTTTTAATTCGAGACCTATGTTTTTATATTAATTATTGTGTTGCGATTCCAATAATATGCATAATTAGATTGTTCTAATGTTTGCGCACCATTAGGATATTATAAGTTGCTTTTTCGTAATGTTGCAAAACTCACGATAGGTAGGACACTATTATTGGGACACATGGGCAATAAATATTAGGAATAATATTTGTGGCGTGTGCAATCTTATATGATAATCCTAAATGTCAATGCATGTTTGCCATATGAATTCGAACTAGGAATAGGATCGTCTCGTGGTAAACATAGGTTTATTATATCTTGGAAAAGAATAATAAATAATTGTGGAATTATCGATCGTCGCAATTGCATAAATTGAGATAATTAACACTAGTTGAGAATTAGAACTAAGCGTTACTCAATGCCGTCTGAAATCCAATACATTTGCATATTCGAGTTTTAAATCAACCTCTTTTACTTTTATAAATTTTAGTTTTAAAAATCCGTTAACTATTCATTCGATAGTTTTAGTCACAAACACGAATTCAAATTTATCAAATATCCTAGAATTAATCCTTATTCCCTACGGAAATTCACTTGCGGGAGTACGCTTGCGGGAATTCACTCGAACA
>NW_019238862.1:99133-99694 GCF_002742605.1 Olea europaea var. sylvestris
GTTGTTTTTAGGCTACCATTACACTTTTTAGGCAACTTTAGTTTATCCAAAATCCTGTCGAGCCAGATCTATTTCCAATAGACCACGAAATTGAAAGAACATTTAGAAATCGTAGAAGAGTTCAACGTCAAGCAAGGAGAATGGCTGACAACCAAAATCAACCGCAAAATCAGGTTCAACTTCAAGAGCAAATACCACAGCCAAATCAACAGAGAGCCATCCAGAACGGAGCTCCTATTTTAGTTGGAGATTACGTCAATCCAATTCCCACACCAGTGCAACCTGCTGTGGTGTACCCCGCTTTGGACAACCTAATTTCCACCTTCGACCAGATGTCATCAATTTGTTTCAAAATCACCAAGACATCAGGTTCTTTGGAAAAGCCACAGAAAATCCTCATGAGCATATTTCTGCTTTTCTCATGTTATGCGAAGTGATCAGTCACGAAGGGATATCAGCAGATGCATTCCGAATGAGATTATTCCCTCACACCTTGAAGGACACTGCTAGAGAATGGTTTCTTTGTTTACCACCAGGGAGCATTCAATCATGGAACGATAT
>NW_019238862.1:100377-124811 GCF_002742605.1 Olea europaea var. sylvestris
TTCAACGTTGTATGATGTCTATTTTCTCAGACATGGTGGGTAATATCATTGAGGTGTTTATGGATGATTTCTCAGTATTTGGAAAATCATTTAAGGAATGCCTTGAACATTTGGGAAAAGTGCTGCAGCGGTGTGAGGACACAAACCACGTATTAAATTGGGAAAAATGCCACTTCATGGTTCAAGAAGGGATTGTGTTAGGACATTTAATCTCAGCACGGGGTATTGAGGTTGATAGAGCTAAGATACAAGTCATCGAAAAACTTCCACCCCCGGTAACAGTAAAAGGAGTTAGAAGTTTCTTGGGTCACGCTGGGTTCTACCGACGCTTCATCAAAGACTTTTCCAAAATTTCGAAGCCATTGTGCAATTTATTGGAAAAAGGGGCCCCATTTCACTTTTCTGAGGAGTGCTTGACAGCTTTCAACACTTTAAAGAAAAAATTGGTTTCCGCTCCAGTGTTGGCTCCTCCAGACTGGGATTATCCGTTTGAACTTATGTGTGATGCCAGCGATCATGCAGTGGGGGCAGTGTTGGGTCAACGCAAGGATAAGATTTCTCATGTTATCCACTATGCCAGCAAGACTTTAGACGAGGCTCAAATGAATTATGCTACTACAGAGAAAGAGCTTTTGGCAGTGGTGTTCGCTGTTGACAAATTCAGGTCATATTTGATTGGGTCAAAAGTGATTGTCTATACGGATCATGCAGCATTGAAATATCTAATGAGCAAGAAAGACGCAAAACCAAGGCTTATTCGATGGATACTCCTATTACAAGAATTTGATTTGGAGATCAGAGACAAAAAGGGGAGCGAGAATGTTGTTGCAGATCATTTATCTCGCCTTGAATCACATGAGTCATACCCTACGGAGGAGATCAATGAAGTTTTCCCAGATGAAATGCTCTTTCAGATTATCACTACGCCATGGTATGTCGATTATGTGAATTATTTGGCTCGCTCCATCATCCCACCAGAATACTCGAGTCACCAAAAGAAGAAATTCTTCAGTGACCTAAAACACTACTTTTGGGATGATCCAATTTTTTACAGAAGGGGTCCAGATCAGATCATACGCCGTTGTGTGCCAGAAGTAGAACAACATCAAGTATTAGAATCATGTCACTCTGCACCGTATGGGGGCCACTTTGCAGCAACCAAGACAGCAACAAAGGTACTGCAATCGGGTTTTTATTTGCCTACGCTGTTCAAGGATGCACATTATATGGTGAAGAACTGTGATAAGTGCCAGAGAACTGGGAACATCTCAAGGAGGAACGAGATGCCCTTGAACGGTATCTTGGAGGTTGAAATATTCGACGTTTGGGGTATTACTTCATGGGACCATTCCCTCCATCCTATGGTCAACAATACATACTGGTGGCAGTGGACTATGTGTCTAAGTGGGTCGAAGCTGTGGCTTTACCAACTAATGACGGTCGGGTAGTGACTTAATTTCTGAAGAAAAATATTTTCACAAGGTATGGCACCCCGAGAGCGATTATTAGTGATGGTGGAAAGCACTTTTGTAACCGCCTCTTTGCTTCGTTGTTGGCCAAATATGGAGTGAAACATCGTGTCTTGACTCCATATCATCCTCAGACTAGTGGGCAAGTGGAAATCTCCAATAGGGAATTAAAGAAGATTCTTGAAGCTACGGTCAATGCATCACGTAAAGATTAGGCTAAGAAATTGGACGATGCACTTTGGGCGTATAGAACGGCATTTAAGACTCCAATTGGCATGTCTCCATATCGACTAATATTTGGAAAGGCGTGTCACCTACCCGTTGAGTTAGAACATAAAGCATACTGGGCAACACACTTACTCAATTTCAATATGAGGACAGCAGGAGAAAAGAGAGTTTTACAACTTCATGAGCTAGATGAGTTTCGTTTGAATTCGTATGAGAATGCAAAGATTTACAAGGAAAAGACCAAGAGATGGCACGACAGGCATATAAGGGAGAAAGAGTTTGAGGTTGGTCAGCAAGTGTTGATGTTCAATTCACTCCTCAAGCTTTTTCCAGGAAAGCTAAAGTCTAGGTGGTCGGGTCCATTCACAGTGGTAGCTGTGTTTCCACATGGTGCTATGGAAGTGATGTCTCAAGATCAACAAAGGAGATTCAAAGTAAACGGACAACGGTTGAAAGCGTATTGGGGAGGTGACTATTCCAATGAGAAAACAACCGTGCCACTTGACAATGTAGAGTAGCCAGGACAACAAAGTCTAGCTAAAGACTATAAATAAAGCGTTTATTGGGAGGCAACCCAATTTCTGAACCTTTTAGTTATTTTGTTTTCTGCATTGCATTGCATATAGATTTATTTTAATTGTTAGTTGCATTAGATTTAGGCACGTTTACATTTATACATTATCATCATCTGGTCATATTTTCATTGAAGCCCTTAAATATAATGTTGGTTATTTCGAGTGTTTGGACTAAGTAACATAGGTTTTGGATTATTTGATCTCTACTATTTGATGATTGCCATATGCAGAAACATGACGTCGTGGAACACTCAGACGAACATCGACTAAAGGGAAAGCATGATGAAAAAGATTGTCTAGCCGTCACCTACAGTACCTTCCACAGAAAAATTCGGGGAGTACCTTCGTCTTTTTCCTCCCCATCCCCTTACATTTTTTACTTATATTTTAAGACATTGAGGACAATGTCTGGTTTACGTTTGGGGGTGGGAAACACTTTGTGTTTTTGGTTTTCGTATGTTTTCGTGTGTTGTTTTTCATATGTTTAAAAAAAAATTAGTAAAAAAATTAGTTAACTTTTTATTTATTTATTTATTTATTTTTTGTTTGTTTGTGTGCTTGTGTGGGTTGGACAATTTGGTTGACAATAATGATTAAATTTGAGATTTGGTGTTAATTTATGAACTGTGGATAGGGAGCATGCTAGACTGATTGAAGCTTGAACTTGCAAAATTTGATATTATATATGCACTGAAATTGAGTTGACATTGTGATGAAATAAGTTGATTCATATGCTTTATAGGTTGATTTAGTTGAACATAGACGCTTTATCCATACCATACAAATTATTTATCCTTAGACCAAATTTAGAACAGTTTGGGGGTGATTTTGCTATCGTAGGAATATACGGATATGGGTAAGGATTCCATGTGTGAAAACTTATGTGTGGATTGTCTTAGACTAACAGGATAAAATTGGGTAAAAGTCTTGAATTGGAGGTCGATTTGATTGAATAAATGTATGATAAAGGGCATTGCACTAATCAAGGCATATATTTTGAAATTAATAACTTCTCTCTAAAGCTTTTATGACTCGAGTAATTAAGCCTGCAAGGGTGTCTTAAAACCTGATGCTCTAAAGTCATCGGCCTAAAGCCTGCTACATGGGTCATCTAGAAAGCTTAATGGAGAGAAAAAAAAACTCTTAAAAATCAGAAAAAGCAAGTGCATGAAAAAAGCAAAAGCACTAATTGCCTTGTTAAGCCCGAGCACCTATTCGAGAAAATCTGATTTTTCAATGAAGGATAATTAGCCTAGTTGAGTCCTAGCGGTTGAAGCAATCAATTAATTGAGAATCTTTGTTCATTGATGTATTAACTTGCAACTAGTGACGTCCACCTGAACTAGAGAGAGTAATGATAGTAATGAAAAATTCAACCTTAGATCACCTGTTGGGAATTGAGTGAAAATAATAAAGTTGGGGCTGTGTGAATCTTACGAGAGATGAAAGAATATATTTGACCATAGAGGGTCGGGAATTAAAACAACTTGTGAAGTCATTAGTGTCTACTTAATTTTTCACACACACACGTCGATTTTGCATTAGAAGAGTGAAAATTGGTTTGGTATTGCAACTTTGAAGCAGTTTATAGATTTAATTCGGTGATCTCAAATGTTGTGGTAAAAAGTTAAACTGTCCAACCAAATAATTTTTGCATGCTTGTATGTTTGTTGTTACTTAGATTTCAGTTTTGTTTGAGGACAAACAAAGATTCAAGTTTGGGGGTTTGATAAGTGTATTTTCTACACTTATTCGGGGCTCTAAACTATATAATTTTATTGTTCTTTTGGCAAAATATGATCTAAATTTTATTGTATTAATTTTCTTAGGTAAAACTCGTGCTTGGACGAAGAAGGAAGGGAAAGAAGCGAAAAAATTGGCGAAAAGTGACAGAATCCAAAAAGACGGGGATTAAATTGGCCATTGATGGAAGTTGGAGGCCAAGGCATACAAGTCAAAAAGTGGAGGATTTGAGATGCAATTATTCAGGGACCAAAGCTGAAAATTTTCCTAGGTTTTACTATTAAAAACCATGCAAATCCTTGGAGAAGAAGGAAGGGCCGAGAGAAAGAAAAAAAGAGAAAAACGGCTGCTGCTGACTAATATACATAAAAACCTACAGCAAGAAGAGAAATTGGCTGCTGGGATACATACATAAACTTGGGCAGCGGCTGATACACAGCACACACATTGAAGGTAGCCAATTGAGAAGAAAAACTAGAGAAGCTGCCGGCTGGGGTTAGGCTTCAGCTGCTGAATTATATAATACATACATACATAAGCTGCTGGTGGCAATTAGAATATAAACATTGTCGGCCAGCTTTGGGATTAATAATTCAGCCAGCTTCTGGTAGAGAAATTGGTGGGCTGCCTTCTATTGGAAGAAACCATTCACATGCATTAAAAAGGAGAGGAATTACACGTCAATTGCAGGAGAAAAAAAGTGGAGAGAAAGGGCTGACTGCTGGAGGTTGCTGTTATTAATATATGTATATACATACACACAACAAAAGGCAGCAGATTGGAGAAAAATAGAGGAGACATTGGCCGAATTGCGCTCGGAGAATTGAGGAATTAAACGTATAGAAAACTGCTAGGGGGCTGAAATTGGAACCTTTTGGAACTAAAAAGTGGATGGCAGAAGACAACTCACGGCCGATTATTGGGAAAAAGATGACAACTTCAATTTGGATATTAATCACGTTTCGTCAAATTTCGGTGATGTCGTTCCACTTTTATTTGTTTAATTCTCGCATCATGTTTGGCTAATTCCTTTTCACGTATTGGATGACGACAAAATTGTTTAATTTTTAGTTTTAATTCGAGACCTATGTTTTTATATTAATTATTGTGTTGCGATTCCAATAATATGCATAATTAGATTGTTCTAATGTTTTCGCACCATTAGGATATTATAAGTTGCTTTTTCGTAATGTTGCAAAACTCACGATAGGTAGGACACTATTATTGGGACACATGGGCAATAAATATTAGGAATAATATTTGTGGCGTGTGCGATCTTATATGATAATCCTAAATGTCAATGGCGTTACTCAATGGCGTCTGAAATCCAATACATTCGCATATTCGAGTTTTAAATCAACCTCTTTTACTTTTATAAATTTTAGTTTTAAAAATCCGTTAACTATTCATTCGATAGTTTCAGTCACAAACACGAATTCAAATTTATCAAATATCCTAGAATTAATCCTTATTCCCTGTGGGACGATACTTTACTCATCACAATTATTACTTGTCAACGAACCCGTACGCTTGCGGGAATTCACTCGAACAACACTCATTTGTTACAGGTTGTTTGATGCTTGCATTGTTGTCAAGTGTCAATTAGACGGAAAATTGTTTGAAATTTAAATTGTCCAACAGGGTAATGTTACGTGGCAAAGTATAAAATGAAATGTATACCAAATTCTACATGTAGCAAGGTTCTTGCCGATTGAACTTTGCTATTTGTACACTGATTTTTGACACGTTGTATGACACTTGCATTGTTGTCAAGTGTCAATTGGATGGGAAAACATTTTGAAATTTAAACTTTCCAACAGGATAATGTCACGTGGCAAAGTGTAAACTAAAGTGTACACCATAGTGTACATGTTGCAAGGTTCTTATCGATTGAACTTTGCTATTTGTACAATGACTTTTGACACATTGTTTGACAATTGCGTAGTACTCAAGTGTTAATTGGATGGGAAAATTGTTTGAAATTTAAACTGTTCAATCGGGTAATGTCATGTGGCAAAGTGTAAACTAAAGTGTACACCATAGTATACATGTTGTAATGTTCTCACCGATTGAACTTTTCTATTTGTATACTGATTTTTGACAAATTGTTTGACACTTGCAATGTTGTCAAGTGTCAATTGGATGGGAAAATTGATTGAAATTTAAACTGTCCAACAGGGTAATGTCACGGGGTAAAGTGTAAACTTAAGCGTACACCATAGTGTACATGTCCTAAGGTTCTTACCGATTGAACTTTGCTATTTGTACACTGACTTTTTACACGTTGTTTGACACTTGCATTGTTGTCAAGTGTCAATTGGATGGGAAAATTGTTTGAAATTTAAACTGTCCAGCAGGGTAATGTCACGTGGCAAAGTGTGAACTAAAGTGTACACCATAGTGTACATGTTGCAGGGTTCTTACCGATTGAACTTTTTTATTTGTACACTGATTTTTGACACGTTGTTCGATACTTGCATTGTTATCAAGTGTCAATTTGATTGGAAAATGGTTTGAAATTTAAAATGTCCAACAACGTAATGTCACGTGGTAAAGTGTAAACTAAAGTATACATTATATTGTACATGTCGCAAGGTCCTTACCGATTGAACTTTGCTATTTGTAAAATGATTTTTGACGCGTTGTGTGACACTTGCATTGTTGTCAAGTGCCAATTGGATGGAAAAACTGTTTAAAATTTAAACTGTCCAACATGATAATGTCACGTGAGAAAGTGTAAGCTAAAGTGTACAGCATAGTGTACATGTAGCAAGGTCCTTATCCATTGAACGTTGCTATTTGTGCACTGATTCTTGACATGTTGCTTGACACTTGCATGGCTGTCAAGTGTCAATTGGATAGGAAAGCTATTTGAAATTTAAAATATCATATAGGGTAATGTCATGTGGCAAAGTGTAAACTAAAGTGTACACCACGGTGTACATGTCGCAAGGTTCTTACCGATTGAACTTAGCTATTTGTACACTAATTTTTGACACGTTGGTTGACACTTACATTGTTGTCAAGTGTCAATTGGATGGTAAAACTGTTTGAAATTTAAACTGTCAGCAGGGTAATGTCACATGGTAAAGTGTAAACCAAAGTGTACACCATTGTGTACATGTCGCAAGGTTCTTGCCGATTCAACTTTGCAATTTGTACATTAATTTTTGAGAAGTTGTTTACACTTACATTGCTGTCAAGTGTCAATTGGATTGGAAAACTATTCGAAATGTAAACTGTCCAGCAGGGTAATGTCACGTTGAAAAGTGTAAACTAAAGTGTCTACAATTATGCCTTAGGACAAGTCCGAACGGTACCGGCAAGCCGGAATGTGCAAGTATGTGTTTGATTGCATTCTTTTGTGTAGTATTAACATGATAAAATCCAAGCATGGTATCTTACTGAGTATTCTTTATACTCACAGTGTTCTATAATAAATTCTCAGATTCATAATTGTGGAGTTGGTGGAACTTAGTCGGCAAAATCAATGATGGATGAAGGACAAAATTATTTTACATCGAAGTTTCTGTTTTGTATGTTTTGTTTGACTGCTTTCCATATGTTTTTCTTTTGTTATTATATAAAAACATGTATAAGACATGATGTAATATGATACTGGAAGTTAATTATGTAATTATATCTATCATGTTATGTTAAGAGACGTTTTTCTTGCTTTTACTTTCCCTTGCAAATGATAAAAAGGCAGAAACGGGACAGTTTTTGGGTCAACTTCAACATGTTATTTTTGACTCCATAAACTTCCATTTGAGACTCTGAAAATATCTTAATATGGGCACAAGAATCACTCAATTTGGATATGTGTAGCCTGAGATATGAATTTTTAAACGTTGAAGGGTCAAATCTGAAATTTCTGTGCAATACCTCATTGTTTTCAGTAAAATGCCCATATTATATGATCTTGGAAATTTTTTATATTTTAACTTAGAAAACTACTTGAAAATATCTTTCTAATGTCATAAATTTCATAGAAAATGGAGTTGGGATGAATTTTATAAAAATAGTCGAACTTGCTGCCCCAACTAACTGTGGCAGTGCAGAGTCCGTATATGTAAAGTATAATTTCTTGTCGACATGCGCTTCTGCGGGCCATTAAAATTTATGAGAGACATTTTACCAAGTTGAATATAAGTTTTTAACATGTAATACTTCTATTTAAGAGTATTTACATGTACCAAAGGCAGAAGCTATTATGTTTAGTACGTGACACTCGAAACTTAAGTTTGGGGCGTCACAATACATGTAGCAAGATTCTTACCGATTGAACTTTGCTATTTGTGCACAGATTTTTGACACGTGTCAATTGGATAGGAAAACTGTTTGAAATTTAAACTGTCCAATAGGGTAAAGTCACGTGGCAAAGTGTAAACTAAAGTGTACACCATTGTGTACATGTCGCAAGGTTCTTACCGATTGAACTTTGCTATTTGTACACTTACTGTTAACACGTTGTTTGATACATGCGTTATGCTCAAGTGTTAATAGGATGGGAAAACTATTGAAATTTAAACTGTCCAGCGGGGTAATGTCACGTGGCAAAGTGTAAACTAAAGTGTACACAATGGAATACATGTCGCATTGTTCTTACCGACTGAACTTTTCTATTTGTACATAGATTTTTGACACGTATTTTGACACTTGCATTGTTGTCAAGTGTCAATTGGATGGGAAAATTGTTTGAAATTTAAATTGTCGAAGAGTGTAATGTCATGTGGCAAAGTGTAAACTAAAGTGTACACCATAGCGCACATGTAGCAAAGTTCTTACCGATTGAACTTTGCTATTTGGACAATGGTTTTTGACACTTGCATTGTTGTCAAGTGTCGATTGGATGGGAAAACTGTTTAAAATTTAAACTGTCCAGTAGGGTAATATCACGTGGCAAAATGTAAACTAGAGTGTACACCATAGTATACATGTTGCAAGGTTCTTACCGATTGAACTTTTCTATTTGTACACTGATTTTTGACACATTGTTCGACACTTGCATTGTTGTCAAGTGTCAATTGGGTGGGAAAACTGTTTGAAATTTAAAATGTCCAGAAGGGTAATGTCACATGGCAAAGTGTAAACTAAAGTCTACATCATAGTTTATATCTCGCAGTGTCCTTATAGATTGAAATTTGCTATTTGTATAATGAGTTTTGACACGTTGTTTGACACTTGCATTGTTGTCAAGTGTCAATTGGATGGAAAAACTGTTTGAAATTTAAGCTGTACAACAGAGTAATGTAGCGTGAGAAAGTGTAAACTAAAGTGTACACCACAGTGTACATGTAGCAAGGTCCTTATCCATTGAATGTTGCTATTTGTGCACATATTCTTGACACGTTGTTTGACACTTGCATTGTTGTCAAGTGTCAATTGGATAGGAAAACTATTTAAAATTTAAACTTTCCAACAGGGTAATGTCACGTGGCAAAGTGTAAATTAAAGTGTGCAGCATAGTGTTAATGTAGCAACTTTCTTACTGATTGAATTTTCCTATTTGTACACTGATTTTTGACACGTTTGACAGTTACATTTTTGTCAAGTGTCAATTGGATGGGAAAACTATTTGAAATTTAAACTGTCTGACAGTGTAATGTCACGTGGTAAAGTGTAAACTAAAGTGTACACCATAGTGTATATAAAGCATGTTTCTAACCAATTGAATTTTGCTATTTCTACACTTAGTTTTGACACGGTGTTTGACACTTGCATTGTTGTCAAGTGGGAACTGGATGGGAAAACTGTTTGAAATTTAAACTATCAAACAGGGTAATGTCATGTGGTAAAGTGTAAACTAAAGTGTACACCACGATGTACATGTCGCAAGGTTCTTACCGATTGAACTTTACTATTTGAACACTGATTTTTGACACATTACTTGACAAATGCATTGTTCTCGAGTGTCAACTACATGGGAAAACTGTTTGAAATTTTAATTGCCAGCAGGGTAATGTCAGATGGCAGAGTGTAAACTAAAGTGTACACCATAGTGTACATGTTACGAGGTTCTTACTGATTCAACTTCGCAATTTGTGCACTAATTTTTGACACATTGTTTGATACTTGCATTATTGTCAAGTGTCAATTAGATGAGAAAACTATTTGAAATTTAAACAGTCCAGCAGGGTAATGTCACGTGGTAAAGTGTAAACTAAAGTGTCTACAATAGTGTACATGTAGCAAGGTTCTTATTGACTGAACTTTGCCATTTGTACGCTGATTTTGGACCCATTGTTTGACACTTGCATTATTGTCAAGTGTCAATTGGATGGAAAAACTCTTTGAAATTTAAACTGTTTAACAGGGTAATGTCACGTGGCAAAGTGTAAACTAAAGTGCACACCACAATGTACAAGTCGTAAGGTTCTTACTGATTGAACGTTGCTATTTGTACATTGATTTTTGACACATTGTTTGACACTTGAATTCTTGTCAAGTGTCAATTGGATGGGAAAATTGTTTGAAATTTGAATTGTCCAACAGGGTAATGTCACGTGGCAAAGTGTAAAATGAAGTGTACACCATAGTGTACATATAGTAAGGTTCTTGCTGATTGAACTTTGCTATTTGTACACTGATTTTTGACACGTTGTTTGACACTTGCATTGTTGTCAAGTGTCAATTAGATGGAACAACTATTTGATATTTAAATTGTCCAACAGAGTAATGTCACGTGGTAAAGTGTAAATTAAAGTATACACCATAGTGTACATGTAGCAAGCTTCTAACCAATTGAACTTTGCTTTTTGTATACTGATTTTTGACACATTATTGGACACTTGCATTGTTGTCAAGTGTCAATTGGATGGGAAAATTGTTTGAAATTTAAATTGTCCTACAGGATAATGTCACGTGGCAAAGTGTAAACTAAAGTGCTCACCATAGTGTACATGTCACAAGGTTCTTACCGATTGAACTTTGCTATTTGAACACTGACTTTTAACACACTGTTTGACACTATCTTTGTGCTCAAGGGTTAATTGGATGGGAAAACTGTTCGAAATTTAAGTTTTCTAGTAGGGTAATATCACGTGGCAAAGTGTAAAATGAAGTGTACACCATAGTGTACATGTAGCTAGGTTCTTGCCGATTGAACTTTGCTATTTGTACACTGATTTTTGACGCGTTGTTTGACACTTGCATTGTTGTCAAGTGTCAATTGGAAGGGAAAACTGTTTGAAATTTAAACTATCGAACAGGGTAATGTCACGTGGCAAAGTGTAAACTAAAGTGTACACCATAGTGTACATGTAGCAAGGTTCTTGCCGATTGAACTTTGTTATTAGTACACTAATTTTTAAAACGTTGTTTGACACATGCATTGTTGTCAGGTGTCAATTGGATGGGAAAACATTTTGAAATTTAAGCTGTCTAACAAGGTTTTGTCATGTGGCAAAGTGTAAACTAAAGTGTACATCATAGTGTACATGTCGCAAGGTTCTTACCGATTGAACTTTGCTATTTGTACACTGACTTTTGAAATGTTGTTTAACAATTACATTGTGCTCATGTGTTAATTGGATGGGAAAATTGTTTGATATTTAAACTTTCCAACCGGGTAATGTCCCATGGCAATGTGTAAACTAAAGTGTACACCATAGTGTACATTTCGCAATGTTCTCACCAATTGAACTTTTCTATTTGTATATTGATTTTTGACATGTTATTTAACACTTGTATTGTTGTCAAGTGCCAATTAGATAGGAAAACTGTCACGTGATAAAGTGTAAACTAAAGTGTACATCAGAGTGTACATGTTGCAAGGTCCTTACCGATTGAACTTTGCCATTTGTAAAACGATTTTTGACACGTTGTATGACACTTGCATTGTTGTTAAGTGTTAATTTGATGGAAAAACTCTTTAAAATTTAAGTTGTCCAACAGAGTGATGTCACGTGAGAAAGTGTAAACAAAAGTGTACACCATAGTATACATGCCGCAATGTTCTCACCGAATGAACTTTTCTATTTATTTATTGATTTTTGACACGTCATTTGACACATGCATTGTTGTCAAGTGTAAATTGGATGGGAAAACTGTCACGTGGTAAAATGTAAACTAAAGTGTACATCATAGTGTACATGTCGGAAGGTCCTTACCGATTGAACTTTGCTACTTGTACACTAACTTTTGATACGTTGTTTGACACTATCGTTGTGCTCAAGTGTTAATTGGATGGGAAAACTGTTCGAAATTTAAGTTGTCCAGCAGGGTAATGTCACGTGGCAAAGTGTAAAATGAAGTGTACACCATAGTGTACATATAGCAAGGTTCGTGCCAATTGAACTTTGCTATTTATACACTGATTTTTGATACATTGTTTGACACTTGTATTGTTGTCAAGTATCAATTGAAAGGGAAAATTGTTTGAAATTTAAACTGTCCAACAGGGTAATGTCACGTGGCAAAGTGTTAACTAAAGTGTACACCATAGTCTACATGTAACAAGGTTCTTACCGATCGAACTTTACATTGTTGTTAGGTGTCAATGGGATGGGAAAACATTTTGAAATTTAAACTGTCCAACAGGACAATGTCATGTGGCAAAGTTTAAACTAAAGAGTACACCATAGTGTACATGTCGCAAGGTTCTTACCGATTGAACTTTGCTATTTGTACACTGACTTTTGACACGTTGTTTTACAATTGCATCGTGCTCATGTGTTAATTGGATGGAAAAATTGTTTGAAATTTAAACTGTCCAACAGGGTAATGGCACGTGGCAAAGTGTAAACTAAAGTGTACACCATAGTGTACATGTCGCAATGTTCTCACCGATTGAACTTTTCTATTTGTATATTGATTTTTGACATGTTGTTTGACACTTGCATTGTTGTCAAGTGTCTATTGGATGAGAAAATTGATTGAAATTTAAACTATCCAACAGGGTAATGTCATGTTGCAAAGTGTAAACTAAAGCGTACACCATAGTGTACATGTCGTAAGGTTCTTACCGATCGAACTTTACTATTTGTACACTGAGTTTTTACACGTTGTTTGACACTTGCGTTGTTGTCAAGTGTCAATTGGATAAAAAACTGTTTGAAATTTAAACTGTCCAGCAGGTAATTTCACGTGGCAAAGTGTGAACTAAAGTATACACCATAGTGTACATGTTGCAAGGTTCTTACCGATTGAACTTTTCTATGTGTACACTGATTTTTGACACGTTGTTCGACACATGCATTGTTGTCAAGTGTCAATTGGATGGGAAACCTGTTTCAAATTTAAAATGTCCAATGGGGTCATGTCACATGGGAAAGTGTAAACTAAAGTGTACACCATAGTGTACATGTAGCAAGGTCCTTATCCATTGAACGTTGCTATTTGTGCACTGATTCTTACCACGTTGTTTGACACTTGCATTGTTGTCAAGTTTCAATTGGACAGGAAAAATGTTTGAATTTTAAAATGTCAAATAGGGTAATGTCACGTGGAAAAGTGTAAACTAAAGTGTACACCACGATGTACATGTCGCAAGGTTCTTACTGATTGACCTTTGTTATTCATACACTGATTTTTGACCCATTGCTTGACATTTACATTGTTGTTGAGTGTCAATTGGATGGAAAAATTATATGAAATTTAAACTATCAGCGGGGTAATGCCACATGGCAAAGTGTGAACCAAAGTGTACACCATAGTGTACATGTCGCAAGGTTCTTACCGATTCAACTTTGCAATTTGTACACTAATTTTTGACACGTTGTTTGACACTTGTATTGTTGTCAAGTGTCAATTGCATGGGAAAACTGTTTGAAATGTGAACTGTCCAGTAGGGTAATGTCACGTGGAAAAGGGTAAACTAAAGTGTCTACAATAGTGTACATATAGCAAGGTTCTTACCGATTGAACTTTGCTATTTGTACACTGACTTTTGACACGTTGTTTAACACTTGCATTGTGCTCAAGTGTCAATTGGATGGGAAAACATTTTGAAATTTAAACTGCCCAACAGAGTAATGTCACATGACAAAGTTTAAACTAAAGTGTACACCATAGTGTACATGTCGCAAGGTTCTTACCGATTGAACTTTGTCATTTGTACACTGATTTTGGACCCGTTGTTTGACACTTGCATTGTTGTCAAGTGTCAATTGGATGGAAAAACTGTTTGAAATTGAAACTGTTCAATAGGGTAATGTCACATGGCAAAGTGTAAACAAAAGTGTACATCACAGTGTAGAAGTCGCATGGTTCTTACCGATTGAACGTTGCTATTTGTACACTAATTTGTTATAGGTTGTTTGACGCTTACATTGTTGTCAAGTTTCTATTGGATGGGAAAGTTGTTTGAAATTTAAATTGTCTAACAGGATAATGTCACGTGGTAAAGTGTAAAATGAAGTGTATACCATAGTCTACATGTAGCAAGGTTCTTGCCGATTGAACTTTGATATTTGTACACTGATTTTTGACACGTTGTTTGACACTTGCATTGTTGTCAAGTGTCAATTGGATGGAAAAATATTTTGAAATTTAAATTGTCCAATAGGGTAATGTCACATGGCAAAATGTAAACTAAAGTGTACAGCATAGTGTACATGTCGCAAGATTCTTACCGATTGAACTTTGCTATTTGTACATTGACTTTTGGCACGTTGTTTGACAATTGCGTTGTACTCAAGTATTAATTGGTTGGGAAAATTGTTTAAAATTTAAACTGCCAACCGGGTAAGGTCACATGGCGAAGTGTAAACTAATGTGTACACCATATGTACATGTCGCAATGTTCTCACCGATTGAACTTTTCTATTTGTATATTGATTTTTAACACGTTGTTTGACACTTGCAATGTTGTCAAGTGTCAATTGGATGGGAAAATTGATTGAAATTTAAACTTTCCAACATGGTAATGTCACGTGGTAAAGTGAAAACTTAAGCGTACACAATAGTGTACATGTCGTAAGGTTCTTACCGATCGAACTTTGCTATTTGTACACTGACTTTTTACACGTTGTTTGACACTTGTGTTGTTGTCAAGTGTCAATTGGATGGGAAAACTGTTTGAAATTTAAACTGTCCAGCAGGGTAATGTCACGTGGCAAAGTGTGAACTAAAGTGTACACCATAGTGTACATGTTGCAAGGTTCTTACCGATTGAACTTTTTTATTTGTATGCTGATTTTTGACACATTGTTTGACACTTGCATTGTTGTCAAGTGTCAATTGGATTGGAAAATGGTTTGAAATTTAAAATGTCCAACAAGGTAATGTCACGTGGTAAAGTGCAAACTAAAGTGTACATCATACTGTACATGTCGCAAGGTCCTTACCGATTGAACTTTACTATTTGTAAAATGATTTTTGACACGTTGTGTGACACTTGCATTGTTGTCAAGTGCCAATTGGACGAAAAAACTATTTAAAATTTAAGCTGTCCAATAGGGTAATGTCACGTGGGAAAGTGTAAACTAAAGTATACAACATAATGTATATGTAGGAAGGTCCTTATCCATTGAACGTTGCTGTTTGTGCACTGATTCTTGACACGTTGCTTGACACTTGCGTTATTGTCAAGTGTCAATTGGATAGGAAAACTATTTTAAATTTAAAATGTGAAATAGGGCAATGTCACGTGGCAAAGTGTAAACTAAAGTGTACACCACGGTGTACATGTTGCAAGGTTCTTACCGATTGAACTTTGCTATTTGTACACTAATTTTTGAGACGTTGCTTGGCACTTGTATTGTTGTTGAGTGTCAATTGGATGGTAAAACTATTTGAAATTTAAACTGTCAGCAGGGTAATGTCACGTGACAAAGTGTAAACCAAAGTGTACACCATAGTGTAAATGTCACAATGTTCTTGCCGATTGAACTTTTCTATTTGTACACTGATTTTTAACACGTTGTTTGACACCTGCATTGTTGTATAGTGTCAATTCGATGGGAGAACTATTTGAAATTTAAACTATCCAACAGGGTAATGTCACGTGGCCAAGTTTAAACTAAAGTGTCTACAATAGTGTAAATGTAGCAAGGTTCTTACAGATTGAACTTTACCATTTGTACACTAATTTTTGACACGTTGTCTGACACTTGCATTGTTGTCAAGTGTTAATTGGATGGGAAAAACTGTCCAATGGGGTAATGTCACGTGGCAAAGTGTAAAGTTAAGTGTGCACCATAGTATACATGTAGCACGATTCTTACTGATTCAATTTTGCTATTTGTACACTGATTTTTGACTCGTTGTTTGACACTTGCATTGTTGTCAAGTGTTAATAGGATGGGAAAACTGTTTGAAATTTAAACTGTGCAACAGGGTAATGTCACGTGGCATAGTGTAAACTAAAGTGTACACCATAGTGTACATGCCGCAAAGTTCTTACTAATTGAACTTTTCTATTTGTACACTGACTTTTGACAGGTTGTTTGACACTTGCGTTGTAATTTTTGACACGTTGTTTGATACTTGCATTGTTGTTAATTGTCAATAGGATGGGAAAAATGTTTGAAATTTATACTATCCAACAGGGTAATGTCACGTGGCGAAGTGTAAACTAAAGTGTGTATACCATAGTGTTCATGTAGCGAAGTTCTTGCCATTTGAACTTTTCCATTTGTACACTAATTTTTGACATGTTCTTTGATGCTCGTCAATTGGATGGGAAAACTGTTTGAAATTTGAACTTTCAAATAGGGTAATGACACGTGGCAAAGTGCAAACTAAAGTGTACACCATAGTGTACAAGTAGTAAGGTTCCTACCGATTGAACTTTGCTATTTCTACACTGATTCTTAACATGTTGGTTGACACTTGCATTGTTGTCAAGTATAAATTGGATGGGCAAACATTTTTGAAATTTATATTGTCCTACAGAGTAATGTCACGTGGCAAAGTGTAAACTAAAGTGTGTACACCATACTGTACATGTAGCAAGGTCCTTGCCGAATGAACTTAGCTATTTGTACACTGATATTTGATACATTTTTTACACTTGCATTGTTGATGAGCGTTAATTGGATGGGAAAACTGTTTGAAATTTAAATTGTCCATCAAGGTAATGACAGTGGCAAAGTGTAAACTATAGTGTACATGTTGCAAGGTTTTTACCGATTGATCTTTGCTATTTGTACATTGATTTTTGCCACGTTGTTTGACACTTGCATTGTTGATGAGTGTTAATTGGATGGAAAAACTTTTTGAAATTTAAACAATCCAACAGGGTAATGAAGCGTGGCAAAGTGTAAACCAAAGTGTACACCGTAGTGTGCATGAAGCAAGGTTCATACCGATTAAATTTTGTTATTTGTACTCTAATTTTTTACACGTTGTTTGACACTTGCATTTTTGTCAAGTATTAATAAGATGGGAAGACTGTTTGAAATTTTAACTGCCCAACAGGGTAATGTCACGTGGTAAAGTGTAAACAAAAGTGTACATGTAGCAAGTTTCATGCCGGTTGAACTTTGCTATTTGTACACTGATTTTTGACACATTGTTTAACACTTGCATTGTTGACAACTGTCAATTGGATGGGAAAACCGTGTGAAATTTATACTGTCCAACAGGGTAATATCACGTGGTAAAGTGTAAAGTAAAGTGTGTACACCATAGTGTAAATGTAGCAATGTTCTTACCAATTGAACTTTGCTATTTGAACACTGATTTTTCACACGTTGTTTGACACTTGTATTGTTGTCAAGTGTCAATTGGATAGGAAAACTATTTGTAATTTAAATTTTCCAACTGGGTAATGACACGTGGCAAAGTGTAAACTAAAGTTTACACCATAGTGTACATATGGCAAGGTTCTTACCGATTGAACTTTGCTATTTGTACACTGATTTTTGAAACGTTGTTTAACACTTGCATTACTGTCAAGTGTCAATTAGATGGGAAAACTGTTTGAAATTTAAACTGCCCAATAGGATAATGTCACGTGGCAAAGTGTAAACTAAAGTGTACACGTAGCAAGGTTCATATCGATTGAACTTTGCTATTTGTACATTGATTTTTGACACGTTGTTTGACACTTACATTGTTGTAAAGTGTCAATTGGATGGGAAAACTATTTGAAACTTATACTATCCAACAGGGTAATATCATGTGGTAAAGTGAAAACTAAAGTGTGTACAGTGTACATGTAGTAAGGTTCTTACCGATCGAACTTTACTATTTGTACACTGATTTTTAACACGTTCTTTGACACTTGCACTGTTGTCAAGTATCAATTGGATGGGAAAACTAGTTGAAATTAAACTATCCAGCAGGGTAATGTTATGTGGCAAAGTGTTAATTAAATTGTACACCATAGTGTACATGTAGCAAGGTCCTTACCATTTCAACTTTGCCATTTGTTCACTGATTTTTGACACGTTGTTTGACACTTGCGTAGCTGTCAAGTGTCAATTGGATGGGAAAACTATTTGAAATTTATACTGTCTAACAAGGTAATGTCATGTGGCGAAGTGTAAATTGAAGTGTGTACACCATAGTGTATATTTAGCAAGGTTCTTACCGATTGAACTTTGTTGTTTGTACACTAATTTTTGACACCTTGTTTGACACTTGCATTGTTGTCAAGTCTCAATAGGATGGGAAAACTATTTGAAATTTATACAATCCAACATGGTAATGTCACGTGGCAAAGCGTAAACTAAAGTGTGTATACCATAGTGTTCATGTAGCAAGGTACTTGCTGATTGAACTATGCCATTTGTACACTAATTCTTGAAACATTCTTTGAGACTAGCATTTTGACGAGTGTCAATTGGATGGACAAACTATTTGAAATTTAAACTTTCAAACAGGGTAATGACACATGACAAAGTGCAAACTAAAGTGTACACCATAATGTACATGTAGTAAGGTTCTTACCGATTGAACTTTGTTATTTGTACACTGATTCTTGACACGTTGGTTGACACTTGCATTGTTGTCTTGTGTCAATGGGATGGGCAAACATTTTGAAATTTATATTGTCCTATAGAGTAATTTCACGCGGCAAAGTGTAAACTAAAGTGTGTACACCATAGTGTACGTGTAGCAAGATCCTTACCTATTGAACTTTGCTCTTTGTACACTGATATATGACACGTTGTTTAACACTTGCATTGTTGATGAGTGTTAATTGGATGGGAAAACTGTTTGAAATTTTAACTGTCCAACAGGGTAATGACAGGTGGTAAAGTGTAAACTAAAGTGTAAACCATAGTGTACATGTTGCAAGGTTCTTACCGATTGATCTTTGCTATTTGTACATTGATTTTTGCCACGTTGTTTGATACTTGCATTGTTGACGAGTGGTAATTGGATGGGAAAACTATTTGAAAATTAAATAGTCCAACAGGGTAATGACACGTGGCAAAGTGTAAACCAAAGTGTACACCATAGTATACATGTAGCAAGGTTCTTACCGATTGAACTTTGCTATTTTTACACTAAGTTTTTACAGGTTGTTTGACATTTGCATTGCTGTCAAGTGTTAATAAGATGGGAAAACTATTTCAAAATTTAACTGCCCAACAGGGTAATGTCACGTAGTAAAGTGTAAACTAAAGTGTACATGTAGCAATGTTCATGCTGGTTGAACTTTGCTATTTGTACACTGATTTTGGACACATTGTCTAACACTTGCATTGTTGACAACTGTCAATTGGATGGGAAAACTGTGTGAAATTTATACTGTCCAACAGGGTAATGTCAGGTGGTAAAGTGTAAAGTAAAGTGTGTACACCATAGTGTACATGTAGCAAGGTTCTTACCAATTGAACTTTGCTATTTGAATACTGATTTTTGACACATTGTTTGACACTTGTATTGTTGTCAAGTGTCAATTGGATAGGAAAACTATTTGTAATTTAAATTGTCCAACTGGGTAATGACACGTGGCAAAGTGTAAACTAAAGTTTACACCATAGTGTACATATGACAAGGTTCTTACCGATTGAACTTTGCTATTTGGACACTGATTTTTGAAATGTTGTTTAACACTTGCATTACTGTCAAGTGTCAAGTAGATGGGAAAAATGTTTGAAATTTAAACTGCCCAACAGGATAATGTCACGTGGCAAAGTGTAAACTAAAGTGTACACGTAGCAAGGTTCGTACCGATTGAACTTTGCTATTTGTACATTGATTTTTGACACGTTGTTTGACACTAGTATTGTTGTAAAGTGTCAATTGGATGGGAAATCTATTTGAAACTTATACTATCCAACAGGGTAATATCACGTGGTAAAGTGAAGACTGAAGTGTGTACAATGTACATGTAGTAAGGTTCTTACTGATCGAACTTTATTATTTGTACACTGATTTTTGACACGTTCTTTGACACTTGCACTATTGTCAAGTATCAATTGGATGGGAAAACTAGTTGAAATTTAAACTATCCAGCAGGGTAATGTCATGTGGCAAAGTGTAAATTAAATTGTACACCATAGTGTACATGTAGCAAGGTCCTTACCATTTCAACTTTGCCATTTGTTCACTGATTTTTGACACGTTGTTTGACACTTGCATTATTGTCAAGTGTCAATTGGATGGGAAAACTATTTGAAATTTATACTGTCTAACAGGGTAATGTCACGTGGCGAAGTGTAAACTGAAGTGTGTACACCATAGTGTATATTTAGCAAGGTTTTTACCAATTGAACTTTGTTATTTGTACACTAATTTTTGACACGTTGTTTCACACTTGCATTGTTGTCAAGTCTCAATAGGATGAGAAAACTATTTCAAATTTATACAATCTAACACGGTAATGTCACGTGGCAAAGTGTAAACTAAAGTGTGTATACCATAGTGTTCATGTAGCAAGGTACTTGCTGATTGAACTATGCCATTTGTACACTGATTCTTGAAACGTTCTTTGAGACTAGCATTTTGACGAGTGTCAATTGGATGGACAAACTGTTTGAAATTTAAACTTTCAAACAGGGTAATGACACATGGCAAAGTGCAAACTAAAGTGTACACCATAGTGTACATGTAGTAAGGTTCCTACCGATTGAACTTTGCTATTTGCACACTGATTCTTAACACGTTTGTTGACACTTGCATTGTTGTCTTGTGTCAATGGGATGGGCAAACATTTTGAAATTTATATTGTCTTATAGAGTAATTTCACGCAGCAAAGTATAAACTAAAGTGTGTACACCATAGTGTACGTGTAGCAATGTCCTTACCTATTGAACTTTGCTATTTGTACACTGATATATTACACGTTGTTTAACACTTGCATTGTTGACGAGTGTTAATTGGATGGGAAAACTAATTGAAATTTTAACTGTCCAATAGGGTAAAGACAGGTGGTAAAGTGTAAACCATAGTGTACATGTTGCAAGGTTCTTACCGATTGATCTTTACTATTTGTACATTGATTTTTTCCATGTTGTTTGACACTTGCATTGTTGACGAGTGGTAACTGGATGGGAAAACTATTTGAAATTTAAACAGTCCAACAGGGTAATGACACGTGGCAAAGTGTAAACTAAAGTGTACACCATAGTGTACATGTAGCAAGGTTCTTACCGATTGAACTTTGCTATTTTTAAACTAATTTTTTACAAGTTGTTTGACATTTGCATTGCTGTCAAGTGTTAATAAGATGGGAAAACTATTTCAAATTTTAACTGCCCAACAGGGTAATGTCACGTGGTAGAGTGTAAACTAAAGTGTACATATAGCAAGGTTCATGCCGGTTGAACTTTGCTATTTGTATAATGATTTTTGACACATTGTTTAACACTTGCATTGTTGACAAGTGTCAATTGGATGGGAAAATCATGTAAAATTTATACTGTCCAATAGGGTAATGTCACGTGGTAAAGTGTAAACTAAAGTGTGTACACCATAGTGTACATGTAGCAAGGTTCTTACCAATTGAACTTTGCTATTTGTACACTGATTTTTGACACGTTGTTTGACACTTGTATTGTTGTCAAGTGTCAATTGGATAGGAAAACTATTTGTAATTTAAATTGTCCAACTGGGTAATGACACGTGGCAAAGTGTAAACTAAAGTTTACACCATAGTGTACATATGGCAAGGTTCTTAACGATTGAAATTTGCTATTTGTACCCTAATTTTTGACACCTTCTTTGACACTTGCGTTTTTGTCAAGTGTCAATTGGGTGGAAAAACATTTAGAATTTACACTGTCAAATAGGGTAATGTCACATGGCAAAGTGTAAACTAAAGTGTGTACACCATAGTGTACATTTAGCAAGGTTCTTACCGATTGAACTTTGCTATTTGTACACTGATTTTTGACACATTCTTCGACGCTTGCATTGTTGATGAGTGTCAATTGGATGGAAAAACTGTTTGAAATTTAAACTTTCAAACAGGGTAATAACAAGTGGCAAAGTACAAACCAAAGTGTACACCATAGTGTACATATAGTAAGGTTCTTATCGATTGAACTTTGCTATTTGTACACTGACTCTTGACAAGTTGGTTGACACTTGCATTTTTGTCAAGTGTCAATTGGATGGGCAAACATTTTGAAATTTATAGGGTCCTACAAGGTAATGTCACGTGGCAAAGTATAAATTAAAGTGTGTACACCATAGTGTACATGTAGCAAGGTTCTTACCGATTGAACTTTTCTATTTGTACACTGATTTTTGACACGTTGTTTAACACTTGCATTGATTTTAAGTGTCAATTGAATGGGAAAACTGTTTTAACTTTAAATCGTCCAACAGGGTAATGTCACGTGGCAAAGTGTAAACTAAACTGTACACTATAGTGTACATGTAGCAAGGTTCTTACCGATTAAACTTTGCTATTTGTACACTGATTTTTGACACGTTGTTCGACACTTACATTGTTGTCAAGTGTCGATTGGATGCAAAAAAATGTTTAAAATTTACACTGTCCAACAGGGTAATGTCACGTGGCAAAATGTAAACTAAAGTGTACACCACAGTGTAAATGTAGCTAGGTCCTTACCGGTTGGACTTTGCTGTTTGGAAACTGATTTTTGACACGTTGTTTGACACATGCATCATTGTCAAGTGTCAATTAGATGGGAAAACTATTTGAAATTTGTAATGTCCAACGGGATAATGTCACGTGGCAAAGTGTTAAAGTGTGTACAACATAATGTACATATAGCAAAGTTCTTACCAATTGAACTTTGCTACTTGTACACTCATTTTTGACACATTGTTTGACACTTGCATTGTTATCAAGGGTCATTTTGATGGGAAAACTGTTTGAAATTTAAACTGTCCAATAGGGTAATGACACGTGGCAAAGTGTAAACAAAAGTGTATGGCATAGTGTACATCTAGTAAAGTTCTTATCGATTGAACTTTGCTATTTGTACACCGATTTTTGACACATTGTTTGACACTTACATTGTTGTCACGTGTCAACTATGATAAGTGTGTTTTTACACACTTATTTGGATCATAAACATGACTTAAACATGGATAAAATGGTTGAATTGTGACTTAATCCAGTTAAATTTATGCATTGTAGGTAATTCAATGGAAATTGTGTAATTCAGGAGAAAAGAGCCGAAGAAGGACCAAATTGCAACAATTTGATAGTTCGAGGACCAAAGGTGCAAATATTGAAAAGTTGAGCTAAATGCAAAACGAGAGGGAAGACATGCCAAGTATGAGCTCAATGACAAAGCAAAACAACTGGAAGAAGAAAATATTGAAGAGGGACTGAAATGAAGACAATTGAAAGTTGGAGGACTAAAGCGCAAATACTCAAAAGATATGCCGAATGAGGGGCATGAGAATTGATGGTATCAATCATCAATTGGAAGATAAAATTTGTTGAAAAGATGAAGAAATCGAAGAAAGAAGTCAAGAGAAGCAACAAAGAAGTTCAGGGACCAAATTGAACAAACCACATAGATGGTTACTTCTATGCGACCGCATAGTGTAACCTTCTATGCGGTCGCATAGAAGGCTTCAGGGACTCAATGAGCCCAAACAATTTGAACTATGTGACCGCATAGATTCCTTCTATGCGGTCGCATAGAAGGATTTTTGAATCTCGGGCGCAGTTTTTCGTTTTGGTTGAAACTCCTTTCCTACTTAATTTGGACGCGATATAAATACCAAAATTCATCATATGAAGAAAAAAACGACCAGGGAGAAGAGAGAGACCAAAATTAGAGGCAAGAAACTTGATTTTGGATTCAATTTCACATGGGCTCGAAACGGATTGAAGATTATACACACGAATTGAAGAAATTCCATACGGGTGTATTCTTATTATCTTTTAATTTCGTTTTTCAATTTCTTGATTTTGCAATGATGATTATAGGCTAGGTTTTTTGTTCATTAGGAGTTTGATGAACCTTTTGATGATTTAAATTTCCGTTATTTCATAAATTCAACATTAGTTTCGATTGGATAAATGTTTGATTTATATGATTTGAATGTTTCCATAATTATTTGGCCAATTATTATGTGATTGTAGATGATT
>NW_019238863.1:0-1886 GCF_002742605.1 Olea europaea var. sylvestris
TTTGGCGTATTGCTAGTCTAAATCGATTGGAATCGAGCCAATGAAAAGTGGCTTTTAATTTCGTGATAAGTTTGGGTTTGTCCATTTTTGACGAATTGCCTGTCTAATTCTATTGGAATTGAGTCAATAAAAAGTGGTTTTTGATATCATGATACCTTCGGATTTGATCATTTTTTTGTGAATTGCTAGTCTAATTCGATAGGAATCGAGACAATGAAAAGTGGTTGTTGATTTCTTTATAACTTCGGGTGTGTTCGTTTTTAGATAACTGCAAGTCTAATTCGATTGGAATCGAGCCAATGAAACGAGGGTTTTGATTTCATGATAACTTTGGGTTTGTTCATTTTTGGCGAATTGCTAGTCCAATTCGATTGGAATCGAGCCAAAGAAATGCGGCATTTGATTTCATGATAACTTCGGGTTTGTTCATTTTTGGTGAATTGTTAGTCTAATTCCATTGGAATCGAGCCAATGAAAAGTGATTTTTGATTTCATGATAAGTTCGGGTTTGTTCGTTTTTGGCGAATTGCTAGCCCAAATCGATTGGAATTGTGCCAATGAAAAGTGGTTTTTCATTTCGTGATAAGTTCGGGTTTGTTCATTTTTGTCGAATTGCTAGTCTAATTCCATTGGAATCGAGCCAATGAAAAGTAGTTTTTGATTTCATGATAACGTCGGGTTTGATCATTTTTAACGAATTGCTAGTCCAATTCGATTGAAATCGAGCCAATGAAAAGCGGTTTTTGATTTCTTTATGAATTCGGGTGTGTTCATTTTTGGCACATTGCAAGTCTAATTGGAGTGGAATCGAGCCAATGAAAAGAGGGTTTCGAATTCATGATAACTTCAGGTTTGTTCATTTTTGGCGAATTGCTAGTCCAATTCGATTGGAATCGAGCCAATGAAATGTGGCATTTGATTTTATGATAACTTTGGGTTCGTTCATTTTTGGCAAATTGCTAGTCTTATTCGATTAGAATCGAGCCAATAAAAAGTGGTTTTCGATTTAATGATAAGTTCGGGTTTGTTTGTTTTTGGTGAATTGCCAGTCTAATTCTATTGGAATCGAGCCAATGAAAAGTGGATTTTGGTTTCATGATAACTTCTGGTTTGATCGTTTTTTGCGAATTGCTAGACAAATTCGATTGGAATCGAGCCAATGAAATGTGATTTATGATTTCTCGATCACTTCAGGTGTGTTCGTTTTGGCGAATTGCAAGTCTAATTCGATTGGAATCGTGCCAATGGAAAGAGTGTTTTGATTTCATGATAACTTCGGGTTTGTTCATTTTTTGGAGAAATGCTAGCCCAATTCGATTGTAATCGAGCCAATGAAATGTGGCATTTGACTTCATGATAACTTTGGGTTTGTTTGTTTTTGGCGAATTGCTAGTCTAAATCGATTGGAATGGAACTATTGAAAAGTTGTTTTTGATTTCGTGATAAGTTCGGGTTTGTTCCTTTGGGACGAATTGTTAGTCTAATTCTAATGGAATCAATCCAATGAAAAGTGGTTTTTGATTTTTTGAATGCTTCTGGTTTGATCATTTTTGGCGAATTATTATTCCAATTCGATTAGAATCGAGCCAATGAAAAGTTGTTTTGGATTTCTCGATAACTTCAGGTGCGTTCGTTTTTGGCTTATTGCAAGTCTAACTCGATTTGAATCGAGCCAATGAAAAGAGGGTTTTGATTTCATGATAACTTTGGGTTTGTTCATTTTTGGCGAATTACTAGTCCAATTCGATTGGAATCGAGCCAAAGAAATGTGGCATTTGATTTCATGATAAGTTCGAGTTTGTTCGTTTTTGGCGAATTGCTAGTCTAATTCAATTGGAATCGAGCCAATGAAAAGTGGTTTTTGATTTCATGATAAGTTCGGGTTT
>NW_019238864.1:0-1886 GCF_002742605.1 Olea europaea var. sylvestris
AAGGTAATCAAATATTTTATCATTCAATGAAAAATATACAGGAAGTGTGTTATCAATTTACACAAAAAATGAACATAAAAATTGGGCAACCCGTCTATATGCCTAGTAGCCACAGCATTAAACCAAGTATACAATGTCAAATAAAACAATTCTCTAATCTCCTCTGTTGTCCATGTTTTATCATCAAAATAATGACTGTTTCTTTCTTTCCATACACACCATATAATGCAACCCCGAATAAGATTCCATACAAGTTTGCTATCCTTCTCGCGAAACTTTCTCCTCCGTACCTTTTAACACGTCTTCCATAAGCCTTGACAATACCGAATCCATGTGTTGAGACGCCAGAATATCGTTCCACAACAAACGAGTAGCATCACAGTGAAGGAACAAGTGATAAATCGTCTCTCCATCCCTCCTACATATATAGCACACTCTGTAACATAAAAACCCCTTGTTCGGAAATTATCCGCAAATAACACTTATCCCCTGACAACCGTCCATGGTAAAAAATGCCACCCTTGAAGGCAGTTTACATTTTCATACCATCTTCCAAGAGAATGAACTTTTAGTGGGTCCCAATAAGGACCTAAAATACGTGCCAACTGAGAAGATGCCATCCCGTGTCAACCTCTATCTGCTACAATCACCCTTTCCTACCCTCACATCATACAAAAATGTAAGTAGCAAAGCATAACCATCCACTTCCCAGTCCAGCAGACCCCACCGAAAGACAATGTTCCAACAGAGATTTCCATTACGTATATTTTGTATTTGTTTTTCAAAGTAAGGAAATATAATTCTACGGCAATTTCCTCTTATTTTCTAGTGCTGCATTTGTTAACCTTGTCCATTAGTTGGTAGCTCAGCATTATGCATTACATGCATTTTAGTCTATTGATTACTAGTCATGAATTATTTGAGCTTGGGAAAGATAAAAACAGTGGGACTCTTATGGTCACCAGGTGGTCAATGAAAGGGATGTTGGCTCTAATCAGTGAATGTATCAAGTACCAAGAGCTTATGATAGTGACAAACTGAAAGTTACGATCGATAAAACATATGATTAATAAGTTGACATTTTAAGGGACACGACAGCACAAGTATAACAATTTAGTAAGGGAGACGTGAATTACTATATGCATGTGAATATCATGTTGAGCACTCGTTGAACAATAATGATTGCTTGGAGGGCCCAAAGAGAGTCAGTTAAGACATTCATAACATGGCATGCACCATACATGCAAACATAATAAGCATACTGCTCACTACACATAGTTGTTCATGACCTATATGCTTAGGTAATCATGGTCCTTTTATTGTTAAAAAAAAAAAAGAAAAAAGAAAAGGCAGTAGGAGCACTCGACTGATCGCAACAAACTGCACTGACTTACCACTAGTGTGTGGTCATACTTTGATACTCCCCAGCCTATACAGTGTATACCATGGACTCTAGAAATGAGTTTCATTTGCAAGAATAAGTATGATTCTCATACTTTTAAGGGTACATAGATTATGAGATCAATATATCTATTTGTAATGGGGTAAGCCTTTTGTAGGTTGATCTAGGCTCCAAACATGTACCCTCATTTGAATATTTTGTCAAGGCCTTCATACCTTAAGGTCAACCCTTTATTTGGTAGTACACTATGCAACCCTAGTTTTTATTGAAAATAAGTCTGAGAACCTCATAACATCTAAATCAAAGTGCATTTATATGTAATAGATATGTGCTCGGGTTTGTGTTATTTTTTCACATTTCCACTTCATACAATTAAATTAAATAAATACAAATGTGTGTGCGTGCGCGTGTGCGTGTGCGTGTGAGTGAGCATCCGTGTGTAATCATCCAAGTAATCACACAATTGCTTCTCAACCTACGAAGT
>NW_019238865.1:0-1886 GCF_002742605.1 Olea europaea var. sylvestris
TGCCTGTGCCCCGATACCTAGTCTTCAAATTACCTTGTATATGGTACATGCAATACCCGTGATGTGCCCCGGGAAAAATTTCAGCGATATCGTTTATTATAGACTGTCCCCGATCGGTTACAAAGGCAAGCTCTTCGACTTCCCCGATCACTTCCCTCAGTTTAGAAAAGAACTAACGCATGGACAGATTATTCTCGCTGTCGACTATGCTGAATGTAATAGGGTAAATTTGGATGTTGGCATCTTGACATGTAGCAATAATTAATTTGCCTTGATATTTAGCTTTCAGAGTTGTACCATCAACTAGAATTACGAGTCGCATTGCATTTCGAAAACCCCGAATACGTTGTCCGAGAGCCATGAAAAAATACTTAAAACAATTATCGCCCCCCGTCTCAATAAAAAATGCTGTGCCAGGATTAGTTGTCCCCATGTTATGGCAATACCTAGTCAATTTAACATAGCTCTCTTCAGCCGATCCCATTAAATACTCCAACGCACATTCTTTGGCCTTCCACGCTTTCTGATAGCTCATGACCACTCCGTACTCTCGACGGACATCGTTAATGATGTCCGAAGGTCTGTAGATCATCCGTGGATCCTGATACTTGTGCATTATCTGTCGACTAATAAACCATGCTCGAGCTTGCCTGTGATCGTTTCAAAGAATTTCCACTTCGTAAGTATGTTCCCGTGAATACTTGCGAATTACGAAACACTCATTCGTGTCCATTTTAGTTGCTCTCAAGCGCCAATTGCAACTGTCTTCGACGCACGCAACTGTCAACAATGACTTGTTTGATTTCGTTACCTTGAACTCAAAATTATATTTTAATGCCAGTCGGTGCACAGCTTCCTGCAAATCTTTCTTAGTTTCAAACAGTTGCTCGACCTGTACGTCCTTATCATCGGGAGCCACACGGGAAGAATTGGAGGACGGTCCACTTGTTCCAACCTGTGAGCTCCCACCCGGCTCGTGTTTCTGTCGGGATAAAGCAATCAAATTCTCATTTGTAAACTCGTTTATATTCTCATTGTCTTCAACTGCCAACGAAATTCTGCGCGTAACAGCGACATCACGATCAGAAGCAACTGTCTCAGGAATACCCACATCATCCGCAGGAACTATCTCCACTGTCTCCCAAAAACCTCGATCATTGTTATCCGCCCTATCTGAATCTTCGCGTTCACCTTCGATAACATCCTTCGTAATTAAAGTCACACCAAGAACAGTCGGAGTCCGATGCATTTTATTCAATTCTAATAGATAATTCAATTCAGCATCATTATAACGAATACCGATGGCATCGGAATGGATGAATCGCCATAACCGTTGAATAGATATCTCAATTGCATATCGTATTGAGATTGATCGACATTCAGCTTATTTTGCAAATCGTGGTACATTTCTAAGTATGGTGTACTCTCTGTTATGGAAATTACAATACAACCACGTTTGTCACTCGTCCATCTCCATTCCCACCGATTATTTTCATTCAATTCGAAATCACTGAAATAACAGACGGGGATTATCATATCTGCATAAGAAAATGGTTTTAATCAACTTCATTTATTAATTATAAGAAAAAATCAGTGCCAACAAAAATCAGTGCAAAGTAGGTTAATTGGCTGTTTAACAGCTGAACAATCGGCTGTTTTAATTGGCTGTTTAACAGCTGAACAGTTGGCTGTTTAACAGTCGACTGTTTGGCTGTTTTTGCGCAGGAGAATACGGTTCTAAAGAAAAATATTATACATCTGTTCAATTTTTTTTATAGGTAAGATCTATTAAAAAAAATTTATGCTAACTATTATGTCGACATAAAATTTCTCTATTCAAACGTATACTAATTTACTGAAAACAAAATTAAACATGCATAAATGTA
>NW_019238866.1:0-1886 GCF_002742605.1 Olea europaea var. sylvestris
GTCGATACTCGGGACAAATTTAATGAAAACTTTCATTCGTTTATTTTCATGTACATAGAAGTGAAAATAAAGTGAAGCGGATATGAAACTAGTAGAAACAACACCCAATCATTTAAAACGACATCATGACATTTTGGATTATAGGGTCTCGATTTCACTCCAAAACGAATCGATCATGTCTTGGAACATCATATAAGACTTAAGCAATTTAAACGAGCTATTTTGTGGAGTGTTTTAAAATTATTTAGCCTTTTAAATAAATCATGTTATTTTGGATGACGAGGCCTTGATTTTACTACAAAACGAGTTGATTAGACTTGGAACATCTTAAAAGACTTGTACAAGTTAAACGAGGCAATTTATTGAATATCTTATCTCATAATTAGAATATAATCGAAATTAACTTACTTACTTTCGTTCGTAGTCACATCTAATTCACTTTATCCACGGAACAATAGTATTGATCATTATCCTGTGAACTTTGTATCGTTACTCGTGTCCAAATGTAATGAAAACTTTCACTCATTCATTGTCATGTGCATACGATTGAAAATAAAGTAAGGTAGATACGATATTAGTTGAAACGATACCCAATCATTTAAAACAGCAGTACGACATTTTGGATTATGGGGTCTCGATTTCACTTTAAATTAGTGAAAAAATGTTTACTTTAGATAAAACGTCATCAAGTGGTATATAATGACAGCATGTCATTTTGGATCACGGACACTCAATAGCATTCGAAATATAGTTAAAACTTGTTTTAATTAATTTTTATCTGGATACGAAGAAATATAAAGTGATACAAACATGATATTAATTAAAACGGCATCCAATAGTTTAAAAGGCAGTATGCTATTTTACTTGTTGGTTTAAATTGTGTATGAAAAGTCAGAATAAAAATGGGCATTTAAGTTTGGAGAATTTGGTAAATTTTTGTTTCAGATTGGATATTTTAGATATTTCAAATGAAGAGTGTTTAAAACTTTTAACACATTATAAAGTAGACTAAAGGCTAATTAACCAAAAAGTATTGGCATAGCCTATTTTACCAAATATTATTGTTGACTAGGCGTTTTAAACAAATCCCCCTTCTTAATTTAGGATATCAAGCTCAAGAGTGTATCTTTATTTAAGCATGTTTGAGGACAATCAAACCATCTGCAAGAATGCCTTAGATAAAGTCGATAGTTGTGTGTTTCATCATGGCACAAAAGAGACATTCTAGCATATATACAAATTCAGTCTAATATGATATTCTCAGCGTGTGTTTCATCCTCTTTTGCCATCTAAAAACCATCTCGAAGTCAATATATCATATATACAAACCATCTACAAGTCAATATGATATTCTAGCATATATAGCTGTGTTTCATCCTCTTTTGCCAGCTCGAAGTCGAACGCATGAAAATTCTCTTCTAATCTCTCAAGCTTTAATGACTTGGGGATAACAACCGTGTTTCGTTGAATGCCCCAGCGAAGAACAGTCTGAGCCATAGTCTTCTTGTATTTCTCAGCGAGACCTTTAAGAAGTGGATCCTCCAAACATGATACAGAACTGAACCATTCAGTGTTGGCAACAGCACCTCCAAGAGGCGTGTGGGCTGTGACACAAATGTCATCTGTGATACAGAACCGAACCATTCAGTGTTTCTCATATCAGTGCAATAATTAGAGGAAAGTGTCCATTTTTCACGTCTTTTGAAAAATAGTCAAAAATTGAGTGTTTTGCATCCATAGCAATTTAAAAGAAATAGACATATAAACCCAGAGCTAATTAAATGAATGATTGCTGGACTTTAGTTTAGCTCATTACTTGATCAACCAAATTTAAAAAGTTACTCACTGCTCATCCATATTTAAAAAAATGTTACTTACGTTACTCA
>NW_019238867.1:0-1885 GCF_002742605.1 Olea europaea var. sylvestris
AGGCGCAATCTAGAATTAATGCATTCATTCGCTATAAGCACAAAATCCAAGATTTGCCTCCCTTTCCCAAGAGCATTTTGAAATTTAGACACCATTTTCCCTAATTCCTCCTTCAATCTATTCTCCAGAACCTTTGCAATAATCTTGTACACCCGTGTCACGCGTTTTTCACAACGTGATTTATACAGCTAGTATACAATGTCAAGTTTTGTAATATAGTAAAGGAGTTAAAAGAGTGTCGAACCCACAGGGATTGTTATAAAATTTCTACTAAATACTATAATTTTGTAGCTTTTATTTTATCTAGTTAATGAAAATTTGAAATAAATGATTTTAACTAAATTAATGTGATGAATGTGGTGAGAAATTCAACAAATAAATTCAAGATATAAGAATAATCAAGATGAGAAAGCCTAGGATTGTGATTTCACCTCAATATCAAATATGATTTTCAAAAGTTTAGTTATCTCTAATCAATTTCCCAGGTGTATAAGCAAGAACTCAATTGTATTTCTATCCCCTCTCTCGAGTGCCTACTAGAAAATGTTCCTCCATTCCGAATTAAAGTCAAATAATTATTTAGATCGTAGTTCTTGAATGGAACATGCTTCATAGAATTTATACTTTCTCTTGAAAGACATAAATTCTAGGTTGTGTTAATCTTATTATTGCGCCTACATTTCTCCTCTCAACTGCTGGAATTAACTAGCATCTAATCATTCAATTAGTGACCAATTAATTGAAAGCATTAAAATCATAACACAAATAAACACGTGGAAAATCAAATAGAAATAATTAAAATTAAACAATCCATATTCTCAAGTTTTGATTACAATCAAACCCTTGAGATTAAGCCCCCGTTTGACCCCCATTTTCTAGAGATGAAAATGAGTGGAATAGTTTTTTTTTTGAAAAATGAGTGGTTAAAAAAGAAAGAAAAGTTTTCAATTTACGAGTAATATTATTTTATGAAAGATTGTGAGATTGAAAATAGAAGGGAGAAAAATGGAATGTAATGTAATGAAATTTAATGGGGGCCCAACGGGGGCTAAATGTTTAGTTCATGATGAAAGAAATAAATCTAAACATATTGATGAATAACATAAAGAGGAAAAGAAGAAAAACTTTCTTGAAACTTTTAATTGGAATTCCCCTTGATTTTTACATGCCTCCTTGATTGATTCCTTGATATTAGCCTCCTTGCTCTTGATTAATTGTGTGTTGAATTGTCTTCAATCTTGTCCCCTTCAATTGTTGGAGAAAATATGTTTTTTGAATGATATTTATAGTATCTCGAAGTTCTTAGACGAATTAGGGTTGAGTTGGACCAATAAAAGAGTCCAAAAACATTAAAAAATCTTTTTCTTGCATAGCTGGCGCTGCGGCGCCTCCCTTACTGTTATTTTCAGAATCATGGGCGCCAAGCGCCAGGTTCGGCCGAAAATACAGACCGCGTGTCTTTCAGTGTTTTTAGCATAACTTTTTCTCCCGATATCCGATTGGAGTGATTCAAGATGTATTGGAAAGATAACTCACAGGTCTACAACTTTGCTTTAGACACCATTCTCCAATTTGATCGTTTGCCATGCCAAAAATGAGTCTCAATTTGAGTTTGAAAATCCAGAGCATAACTTTTTCGGTTGGAAGTTGATATGTGATCACACTTTGACTAAGTTTGATCCCTTTGATATCTTTCTTCATCCAATTGACTCCTAGCACTCTCAGACTTCATTGAGAGGTTTGACACAACTTTTGATTATTTGTATTTTAGTCCTCAAACTTTGAATCTCTTACAATTTGGCCGTTTCCTCCAATTTCTTCAACTTTTGCTTATTTCTTTCAATTTCATCAACCTATATTACACCATCAAAGCACACATTAAAAC
>NW_019238867.1:20867-22137 GCF_002742605.1 Olea europaea var. sylvestris
CTTATCCATAAAAAAATAAAAAAAAAAAATAAAAAAAAAAAAAAAATAATAAAATAAAATCTGAAGGAGCCCTATATTCCTCTGCATATTGAAGGGAAATCTAGGAATAAGAATGTAGGAAAATTTGATTTGTTTCTTGTTTTCGAATCTTCAATAATTTCCTACTTATATACATATACATACTTTGTTGGATAGTTTGGAAACTTGTTGAGAGGTACTATTGTTATTATTTGAGCTGTCTAAAAATTCTTTCCTGGGTTTCCTTTAGTAAGGAAATATTTCCTGGTATTAGAACCTAATAGTGAACGAATTAGTATTTTTTGCAAACTGGTCCGTTTCAAGTTACAACTCTTCTGAAATAAGCAGTCTTACTCTTATAATTCCTAGTATTGTGTTGTGCAGTCAGAAGAATGTAATGTTTATAAAATATTATGTTATGTAACATAGACAGCGGTGTTTCAACCCTTGTTTCTAGTTTGATATTGACTTTCTTTACAGGGAGCTTCTATACCTAGATGTTCAAATGGAACAAACATTCTGATACCATTATCAGGAGCAGTTAGTGCGGAGGATATGGCTATTACTGGTGCAGGTGCACGTTTACATGCACAAGAAATTTCTAGCCCTTCCCTCTTGTATGATTTTGAAGAACTGGAAGGAGAATTGGACTTTCTTACTCGTGTTGTTGCACTTACATTCTATCCTGCTGTGGCTGGACGAGGCCCGATGACACTTGGTGAGGTACAAATCAAATAAACATTATTTCCCGGGCCTCTTTTTCTTGCATGTGACCAGTTTGTAAGGACCACTTCCAGTTATACATATTCAAACACAATGGCTTTATGCATATTTTGTCGGGATGGATTGGGCATAAAACAACCGAGTCGTTAAAATGGTTCCTAAAATGAAATATATTTTCCTTTTCTTCCTTTTCTATTTTATTTTGTGTCATTTTCGTTCTTTGGGGGATAGAGGGTTGGGGGAGGTTTGGTTTGAGATAAAATAGTGTAGTATGATCAATTTATATGAGAAAAATAAATAAATTGGACGGCCCATCTATATGAGTAGTAGCCTCGGCATTAAACCAAGTAGACAATGTCAAATAAAATAATTCTTTAATTTGCTCTGTTGTTCGTATATAATAATCAGAACAGCGGTTGTTTCTCTCCCTCCACACACACATCCCCCATATCATATCCCAAACAAGTTTGCTATCCTTATTATGAAATTTTCTCCTTTATGCCTTTAATACATCTTTCATACGCCGTGG
>NW_019238868.1:0-1885 GCF_002742605.1 Olea europaea var. sylvestris
GTATATACATATTTTTCAGGGGCATTAGGTACCAAAATACGTCATGGCTATGACTTTGCAATCTCTGCATTTTCAAAAGATGTGTGTGTTATACACGGAACAGCCTTATTCTGCAGGAGCAGTTAAAGATAATCATATTGGAGAAAACAATTCAAAGTTAAATAATCAAAATTTAACTTTTATACAACTGAGATAAGGTTAGTAAATAAATAAAATGTATCAAATCTCAAAAATATAACGGATTTAGAAAAGAAGTTGAATAAAAAACCATCTTGTACCTTGTTGGAGACGTTGAATTTAGCATTACCTAATCCGTATTAGTTTAAGTCCAACCCTAGATATCATTTTTTAATCAACAGAATAAAGAAAAAGTAGATAAGCTACTTGATTTAATCTGTTACGTGTTGTTAGAAGCTAAAGCATGGTGTAATACAATATAGAGAAATAATGTTTACCCTATAAATCTTGGAACTTTGTCATCTATATATGGAACATTTTAAAATCACTACTTCTCCCTCTATATATAGCCTGCCCTTGTATTATTATCTCCCCACTTCTGTAGTTTCTTCATTTTAATTCTGATTTCAGATTATGGGGAGATCTCCCAGCAGCATTACTGATAACAGGTTGAAAAAGGGACCATGGACTTTAGAAGAGGATAAAAAACTGATTGATTATATTCATAAACATGGCAAGGGAAGTTGGCAACTACTACCTAAGAAAGCAGGCCTAAATAGATGTGGGAAAAGCTGCAGATTAAGATGGACTAATTATCTGAGGCCTGATATTAAGCGTGGAAACTTCGCACCTGACGAGGAACAAACCATTATCTGCCTCCATTCACTTCTTGGAAACAAGTATGCCTTTATTATTCTCTTCTACTTTCTTTTGAATTTCAATCTCGCAATACATTTAAGTTAACTGTTTGAAGGATATAATCAAACAAAATAACTTGTCCTTGTAGGTGGTCCACAATTGCATCTCATCTTCCGGGCCGCACAGACAATGAAATCAAGAATTTCTGGAATACCAACTTGAGGAAGAAGCTCCTCAGGTCTGGTATTGATCCGAATACCCACCAACCAATAACCGATGCCAATCTCCTCCTCAATCTGCTACCTGCTTCCGGTGTTACCAACTTGATGGATCCTTGGAAATATGTGCTCAAGTTACAAGAAGATCGGGTGACTGAATTCGCCAAGAATCGAGTTCTTCAAAACATACTGAGAGTTTTAAGCACGAGCCCTCTGCCAATTATTGACACAAATTGCCTTGGGGAATCACATAATCCTAGCCAATATGGCGAACTCATTAACCGGATTGATCCGTTTCAGCTACTATCCTACCCTCTCCTTCCAGACATTGCAAACATCGAAGCACTTCCTGAAGAATTAGCTACCATATTCAACTCGAAAGAAACCATTCCAGAAATTCTTGATAACCAAATCAACGGATTTGGGATTAGCAAAAGCCACGCAGAATATTCACTTCCAGGATTAGTTTCAGCCAATACGGGAACTTCCACGGCAAACCTAATGGATAGTATCAACTCAATGCACAATCCTAACCAATCACCCACATCCAACTGCCTTAAAACATGGGGTATCTTTTAAATGGGCCTTTTTATGAATAATCTGGAAGGTGCCGGAATTCGAAGATCACTATCTTAGCGGAATTTTCCAAAATTTGTATTTAATTCTTTCCACCACCATGGATGCATCCAGATATAGATTATATATGCACACCGACATAATAGAAATATGTAGAAGAAGGATCCACCGAGCCTGTTGCACTGTATTGTGTATGAAAAACAGAATGAAAGATAGAGCGTGATTGAATGAGAGACAAATGAGAGAAGCATATATATGCGTGGTCATTAGAGAGA
>NW_019238869.1:0-1885 GCF_002742605.1 Olea europaea var. sylvestris
CCCCATTTTCAGAAAATGAAAATGAGTGGAATAGTATTTTTTTTGAAAAATAAGTGGTTGAAATAGAATGAAAAGTTTTCGATTTACGTGTAATATTATTTTATGAAAGATTGTGTGGTTAAAAATAGGAGAGAGAAAAATGTAATGTAATGTAATGGAATTTAATGGGAGCCAACCGAGGGCTAAATAATGTGAGTAGAATTGCATACATTTAAGCTACCCTACGACAGCACGGATGTAGGCAGGTTGCTGCTAATGGTGTAAGGCCATGACAAATTAAAGGAAATGATATGCCCCTACAACTTTAAATTCTACAAAAGAACATTAATGTGGAATTGCGGTTGGAAATGCATCCGTGCCCAAATAACCTATGAAGTCTTAAAATTTCCAATAGACACTTTTCAGTTTGATGCATATCATTGAGAAGTATTATCCGTTTGTTGGATTATCGAAAATCGTGACCTTTTTCCCCTGATGTGTTGACCATTATATACCATCTGGGCTTAGTTTGAGATTGAATTCTGTTACTCTGTAAACATATTCACTCCTTGCATATATACCATATAAGGAACAAAAATTCAGGCAAGTTCCCAGGTTAACGTGATTTCCGTGGCAGCAACAAGAAGAAGAGTTAGTGTCCTCTAAAGAGTTCTTCAAGCTCGAGAGTCATTTTTGTTTCACATTCAAAGACAGGAATTATGAGTCACTGTTATGTTTTCAGGAATGGAATCTGTTGCAGCTAGCTCGACAAAATGGCACCTTGTTGCATATTATTTAAAGAAAGAAAAAAATGGAGACGTGTAACATTTTTTAGAAGCTAGTTCTCTAAACACGATGCTCCTGGTTCATGCACATTCGTTCTGATTGTCATCAGATTCGAACTTCACAAGCATTCTTATTTTAGTTGCTGTGTCAGAACGATGTACCCAGATAGTATCTTACTAATGCACATGCAAGCCTACTGAGAAAGATTCTTATTTTAAGTTCATAATTTATGTTACCTTGCACGCATGTCAGGCCCTTGCCAAAGAACTTGTGAGATCTAGAAAAACTGTGAACCGTCTCTACGAAAACAAGGCACAGTTGAATTCTATATCAATGCACCTTGGAGAAAGTGTAGGTATGATCCTGTTTATGCTTTTGCATGTAATAGTTCTGACAGAATACTTAATTCTTGTTAAGGATCTACTTCTTGTATTTCTTTGGAAGTGTTTGATAACTTGATGCACTTATAGCCTAAATCGGTCGTCATGGCAGATTTCACTTGCGTGAAACAATGACAAAAATGATTTTATTGGAGTCTGAGTAATCATTTTTGTGTTCCATGTTTCGGTAGTGAACATGCTTTAAGTTAAACTATGAATTTAATTGACTTCATTTACATAATCAAAGAAACTGTGCCATTTTAATTATACGAACATGTTGAAGATGCTTATGTATTAGTGGTGATTATTTGTACCTAGGTTCTTGATGAACTATAGTTGTATCGTAGACATTTGCCCATGTATGAAGATGGACTGTACATTTCATACGAAAAACAGTCTCTTCGTGCCTTCAGAGGAAAGATGCTTTGTCTCACATTTTCCACCTCAGTTTTTTTCCGAGCATCTGCTCCTTTCAGGTTGCGGTCTGTTAAGATAACTTAAAGTTCATGGGTGAAAAGCTTTGATTCTTTTGTTGCTTCATGCTGATCCAAGTCTTTATAACATGTGCACTAATTATCTTTCAGCTCGCCCAACGCAGAAGTTAAGAATTAAAATTTTACTGCCAGTTGCTTTTGAAAATGACATTACACCATATACCCGTTCAGAAATCCTGGGAGAGTTAGTATGAATGAGGAGTTTTCCCTTATTGTAGTTAACGATTAGGATTTTTCTGGTGTGGG
>NW_019238870.1:0-1885 GCF_002742605.1 Olea europaea var. sylvestris
ACGAATTTGTCAATATGCTGGCAAAAAGAACAGTTATTTATGGAAAAAGCTAGTGCAGAAAAAAGTGAGATTTGAATGTTGATGAGGCAGTGGCGGGCTCTACAATTTGAATATTAATAGGATAAAGAGACAATTTTTCTAGTTTAAATGAAAAATGAGTAGTCCTACCCCTTTTGGTGGAAATTTAAGAAATTTTTAAAATAGACGAGGTTTATATAATTTGCTCTAATAATTAAATTTAGCCCCTATTTGGTAGGAGCGGAGGTGGGATAAAAGCATAATGTTCTGGTGTCATAGGTTACCCTTCTATCTTCCTCCCCTTTGGATCAGTTTGAATAGGGTTTTGGTCGCTCGAAGCTCATGTAGAGGCACCTATGATAGGATCCGTCATCTTGGTAGGAATTCCTTTAAATAGAAGAAGTCATGTCTGCCTCAAACCTCAGACATCTGCAACGTCCTCCCCCGCCTTTTATATATATCAAATATGGGACAAAGTGAAGGAAAAGACTTACCTATTCGATGACTTTCGTGGTTGTACTCACTGAACCAACTCAAGTTTGAACTTAATCTAAGTTATAGTCAACAATTAATTTTAACCACACATTTTGTGAGATTTCCAATTTTTCAATGACACATTTCATTAACGTTGTTCAAAATCTACTAAACATTTAGAGGGTGTTTGAGCCTTATTTTTATGGGAAAAAAATGTATTTTAGAATAGTAAATTGATGGGAAATATGTGGTTGAAAAATAATGAAAAGTTTTTGAATTACGTGTAATATTATTTTAATGAAAAATGTGTGATTAAAAAGAAGATAAAAAATGTATTTTGGAAAAATGGAAATTAAACAAATCCCAAATTTTAATCTCCGCCAAATAGGGGCTTAAGATTTGCAACTATATAACTATCTCGTCTCATTCATGAAATGTCTACTTTATAAACATTTATAAAGTCATCCCTTTAGAGTATTTTCAAAAGACTAAATATAACATGTTTTTTACTTTAGAGAGTTAATATTTAAAATGCCCTCTAGGATACTCTAATTTAATTTTGGGAAAAATTCAAAAGTCAAGGGTGAAAGCATAACAAATTCAATTTTCAGGTGTCAAGTTTCAAAATACAAAATTCGGGTATTAACTAATTAATTAAAAATAATTATTAATTAAATTTAATAAGATCACAAATGTACAGTTAATGGTCAGATATACATAATTATAGGTCACGACTTTTTTACTGGTTACATATTATCAAATTAATTAGTCACAGATTATTTCGAAATTACAAATCAAAAATTTTGTAGGTCACGGATTATTTTGAAGTCACAAATCAAAAATTTTATAGGTCACAGTTTATTGTTGGTCACAAATTTTCAAATTTGTTGATCACAAAATTTTGATCTCAAGTTATCAAATTTTAAAATCACAATATAATATTTGGTCACATATAATCGAATAATTTGTTCACCGCCACCACCACCACTTGCGACCACCCTCGCCATACCACCGCCACTCCAAAAACCAATCGACTGAATCAAACAAAAATAACAAAACCTCAAAGATCCACTTGCACCACAACATCAAAACCACCACCAGATTTCTCCACCATAGCGAAGAGGACATCTATACACAACTGTTCCCACTTAGCATATTAGATTGAAAGGAGAATGAAATCATCCCCAAAAAACCCCAAATTACCTTCCTGAATTTTCTCTATTGCCAGCGATCAAAAATCCTCAAACCCCTTACCAAATTTTCTACAGCATATCGAGCAACGTGCTCGTGAGTTAGCAACAGCCTCAACGCTGTCGTTCAACACCACTGCGAACGATAGAACGTGCAGCGGTATCTCAGTTCCACTCGTTGACATCTTCCAGTGGTGTTGTCT
>NW_019238871.1:0-1885 GCF_002742605.1 Olea europaea var. sylvestris
GCGAAATTGGACTAGGGCACAGATCCGGGATCACGGGATTTTAGCCAAATTCCTTCATTTGGACCTTCGAATAATTAATTTCCATATTAATTAGGTCAGGTTGAAGAAGTGATGGATAGATAATTAACAAAGAAAAATTGGACCAGGGGAATTTCGTCATTTGTGGCGACGGTGCCAGAATGGACCGAAATTTGGCTGGTTGATTGGAAACAGTCCGCGAAATCAGACTCGGGGCACAGACCCAGGATCAAGGGATTTTAGCCAAATTCCTTCGTTTGGGCCTCCGAATAATTAATTTCCTTATTAATTATGTCAGGCTGAAGAAGTGCTGGACCGAAAATTAAGAAAGAAAAATCGGAGCAGGGGCAATTTTGTCATTTGTCGCGACGGTGTCTAAATGGGCCGAAATTTGGCAGGTTGATTGGAAAAGGCCCGCGTAATTGGACTCGGGGCACAGACCCAGGATCACGGGATTTTAGCCAAATTCCTTCATTTGGGCCTTCGAATAATTTATTTTCTTATTAATTATGACAGGTTGAAGAAGTGTTGGACAGAAAATTAATAAAGCAAAGCCGCACCAGGGGCAATTTTGTCATTTGAGGTGACGGTGTCGGAATAGGCCGAAATTTGGAAGGTTGATTGGAAACGGACCGGGAAATTGGACTCGGGGCACAGACCCAGGATCACAGGATTTTAGCCAAATTCCTTCTTTTGGCCCAGCGAATAATTAATTTCCTTATTAATTATGTTAGGTTGAAGAAGTGTTGGACAAAAAATTAACAAAGAAAAATCGGACCAGGGGCAATTTTGTCCCTTTTCGCGACGGTGTCAGAATGGGCCGAAATTCGGTGGGTTGATTGGAAACGGCCTGCGAAATTGGACTCGGGGTGTAGACCCGAGGCCACGGGATTTTAGCCAAATTCCTTCGTTTGGGGCTCCGAATAATTAATTTCCTAATTAATTATGTTAGGTTGAAGAAGTGCTGGACAGAAAATTAACAAAGAAAAATCGAACCAGGGGCAATTTTGTCATTTGTCGCGACAGTGTCTGAATGGACCAAAATTTGGCAGGTTGATTGGAAACGGCCCGCGAAATCGAACTCGGGGCACAGACCCGGGATCACCCGATCTTAGCAAAATTCCTTCGTTTGGGCATCCGAATAATTTATTTCCTTATTAATTATGTTAGGTTGAAGAAGTGCTGGACATAAAATTAACAAAGCAAAGTTGGGCCTACGAATAATTAATTTCCTTGTTAATTATGTCAAGTTGAAGAAGTGCTGCACAAAAAAATTAACAAACCAAAATTGCACCAGGGGCGATTTTGTCATTTGTCGCGACGGTGTCGGAATAGGTCGAACTTTGGTAGGTTGATTTGAAACGGCCCGCGAAATTGGATTCGGGGTACAAACCCAGGATCACGGGATTTTAGCCAAATTCCTTCTTTTGGGCCTCCGAATAATTAATTTTTGTATTAATTATGTCAGTTTGAAGAAGCGATGGACTGAAAATTAAGAAAGCAAAACCGCACAAGAGGCAATTTTGTCATTTGTCGTGACGGTGTCGAAATGGACCGAAATTTGGCTGGTTGATTGGAAGCGGCCCGTAAAATTGGACTCGAGGCACAGACCCGGGATCACGGGATTTTAGCCAAATTCCTTCGTTTGGGCCTCCGAATAATTCATTTTTCGTATTAATTATGTCAGGTTGAAGAAGTGTTGGACAGAAAATTAACAAAGCAAAATCGTACCAGGGGCAATTTTGTCATTTGTCGCGGCGATGTCGGAATTGGCCGAAATTTGGCAGGTTGATTAGAAGAGGCCTACGAAATTGGGCTCGGTGCATAGACCCGGGATCACGGGATTTTGGCCGTAGTCCTTCGTTTG
>NW_019238872.1:0-1884 GCF_002742605.1 Olea europaea var. sylvestris
TTTTCGATAGAAATGTAAAATTGAAAAAGTATAATTATTTTCGAACTTCTCCACTCACTGAGCTATCAACTCATATATTTTTCCACGATTTTTCCTATAGGTAGCAATTGATTCTTTTTAGTTGGAAGAGCCTAATGATTTCGAAATGAAAGCCACACGACATGTTGAATATTATAAACTCATATTGATGAGGCATAAAGCAAATAATTTGGGCCCATCTCATTATATTTTACATAGCATTTCATTATGGCGCATACTTTGTAGTAAGTTATAGTCAGCCTTGATGGTGGATCTGACATCTAGTCAGCATCTATCATCGGCGCACGTCACGTTTCGAGTCTACTAGGGTGATTTGGGACGGCTCGTGTCAACCAATCCCACTTTTCTTTGCATATAAGCTCTCCTTTCGTTTTTCTTTCATTTTCCCCCATCGCCTTTTAATTTCAACTGATCATCATACACTTGTTGGGGTGTTAAAGGTACAAGTGTGATGGTTTTTCCATCCTTGTCAAAACTATACCTATTTCTAAACCCATCATGCTTCACTTTCCTATCATATTGTCATAGTCTACCCAATAATATATGTTCCACATCCATAGGCACAACATCACACAACACTTCATCCTTATACCTCCCAATTGACAAATTCAATAACATCGTCTTGTTCACCTTAACCTCTTCATGATCATCCAACCACTGTAACCTATTTGGTTTTGGGTGTTTAATTGTTCTTAAACCTAACTTCTCGATTATTGTGGTACTAGCTAAATTTGTGCAACAAGATCCATCAATTATTAAATTACATACCTTATTTTCCATATGGCATCATTTGTGAAAAATATTCTCACGCTATTGCTCCTCTTCATCCACCTTGATTTTTTGAACTAAGTGCACGCATCACCACCAATGTATCCCCTTCAACTGAATACTCCACCCCGTCATCATTACAAACATCTTCTAACTTGGGCATTCCATATTCATTACTGTCACTCACCACTTTCCCACTGTCTTTCAAAATCATGGCTCGTTTGTTTGGACATTGAGATGCAATGTGTCCTGTCCCCAAGCACTTGAAGCACTTGATGTCCCGATTCCTAGGTTGCTGTGGTTCCGCCTTTTGTGCAACCTTTCCAGCGTTGTTATCTTTTCCCTTAGGTGGTTTAATTTTATTTTTAACAACAGCCCCATCAACCTTCGCTTCATCCCACCTAGACCTCCAAGATGAATTAGGCCCTTGTTGATTACTAGCTCCCCCTTTTTCTCTTCAACTGCCTCTCAACCTTCATTGCTACATGCAAAATATCTTCTAGTTCCACGTAATGCTGCAATTCAACAACATTGGCGGTGTCCCTATTCAACCATTCGGGAATCGTGCCCTGGTGGCTTCCCAATCCTCCTCCACATTAGCCCGAATCATTAGAATTTCCATCTCTTTATGGTTAACCGCATTAGTACTTCCATTAGTTTAGAAGAAACACTGCATTAACTGAACAATAAAAAAATTTGGCAAGTACATAAAAAAGCTAAGTATTTATTTCCTCACTCTCTTAAAAAGCCAAGTAAAACAAAGTCTCTTCATACAAAGGATGTGGCAGTTCAGAACACTCGAATTTTGACAGACGAGAAATGATATTTTCAATTTACGTATGTCTGTAAAAGTGAAAGGTAAAGATGTAGCATTAAATTCGTTATATTTTTTGGGGACCGTGCTATATATACATAATCATTTACCTACTACTCACATCATTTGGGTGGAACCTCGGTTTGGATTATTAAATTATACATGGGGCCCGCATGTTTTGGGGGGGGGGACACGGTTCGGTACACCCCCTTTCGGTACAAACATCTTTATCCATTTTTTAGACAGCAATATGCAATAATTAA